>NW_022631002.1:28198110-28403510 GCF_010015895.1 Lontra canadensis
TATATATATATATATATATATATATATATATATACATATATGAGAGAGAGAGAGAGAGAGCTGGAAATGCTCAGAAACCTCCAGGAAGCACCTGGTTCTTAAAGGGAGATTAGAATTGAATCTGCCCCCCCCCATGAATGCTGCTTCATTTGGAGAAAATATGGCTAAATTATGCAATTTCTGCTGACTTCCAGTCACATTCCCCTAATATGAGCACAATAGTTGGAGTGACTGTGAACTCTACAGTGAGCCTTGATATTTTTCCGAGCCACTGTCTTAAAAGCCGCATGTCCTGCCTTTAGATGAGTGGCTCGCTGCTCAGATGGAGGTGGGTGGAGCCCACAGGCAGAAAGGAGAGCCCTTCTCCAGCACTCTGTGTGGCCACTCAGAGACACAGGGACACACATCACCCTTGTGAACAGGTTTACAGCCAAGGACGGCTTCTTGGAATGGAAGCTTTGCCAGTTCCAAAAGCATCTATCATCTTGTCAACCTCCCTGGCTGTTGGGGGGAATTTGAGAACTGACCTTTTAAATTTAAACATTCAGAATGGCTCACTCTTAAACTTAGGACACTTTGAAGTGGAAATGTACTTGGCACTCAGGACGATCTTCTGCATAGGCTCTCAAAACCTGCACTCCTGCCAACTGAGACATGCCATGTTTTCCATCAGTCCTGCCTCCTTGCTACAGAGACTGTATTCTTAGCTGTGTGGGTTACTGGGAGAAGCACGAGTTTTGGAATGACTTGGACGGGGACTTGAGTTTTATGTCCTAATTTTTCTAGCTGTCTGACTTGGAGCAGGGTTCTCAAACTCTCTGTACCAGAGTTCTTTGTTGTGTAAAAATGAGAGAGCCGCAATTGTCATCTCCCTACCGTACTAAGCGCATCAGTCAGTGCAGGCTAGGTCATGCTGCGTAACAAACAATTTCAGTGGTTTAAGACAGGAATGGTTTACTTGTTCACGCATACTACATGTGCATCATATGTTGGCACAGAGCACAGCCCAATCTTTATCCTCATAGGCTGACAAGAGGCACCAGCTAGAATACCACCGGCCCTCGTGACAGGGTGAAGGGAATGTGGAGAATCATGAATTGGCTCTGAAACGCTTTCCACCCAGAAGTGACACACTCAGAGATCTGGGTAGGTGAACAAACCACACCTAACTTTAAGGGCAGAAGGAAGTGCAATTCTTCTGCCTATCTGGAAGGAAAATAGAACTGGAAATTTGGGCTAGTACACCCCATATCAAAGTCTGAGGAGGAGCATGTGGGAGAATCTTTCAGATCAGAGAGGGCTGGAGACTGTAAAGAGTTTTCACATCCATTATTATCCTTAGAATATTTTGGCCACTGGGAAGACCCCCTTATAACTGAGAACCACCACACCTTCCAACGTCATATCTATCTTCATGTTTATGGTCATGTTGGTGTCAAGAAATACAACTGTAATCACTGAGGGTTAAGGAGAAAAGAAAACAGATAAAATTACTATGAAAAGATGCAATAGTGCCGAAAGAGGGTCAATTGACAGACTCCAGAATCCTGGAACTCCAGAAGAGCATTGGTATAACAATCAGCACCATATTCTTATGTCAAGTGGTGATTTGGTTCTGCAAGACAAAATTATTCTTCACCTTAAATACTTTTATTTTAAAATTTGTATGTTTATATTTTGAAATTTGAATGTTACTGCCTTTTTTGTTTGTTTGTTTGTTTATTTGAGTAGGTTCCACACTCTGTGTGGAGCCAATATGGGGCTTGAACTCACGACCCTGAGGTCAAGACCTGACCTGAGATCAAGAGTCCAATGCTCAACTGACTGAGCCACCCAGGGACCCCAAATGTTACTGCTTTTTTGGCTAAGTTTATATTTAATTCATAAACATATTTGCATTAGACTGCTATACAAGGACTCTAAGTTAGTTCTGTATTTGTAATTTGTAAGGGACACTGGCTGATCTTTTTTGCCACCAGGATGTCCTTCTGAATGGAGAAGCTGAAATCAGGAATTTGCTTTCCCAGCTTCCCTTGCAGCTAGAGAATAATCACATGACCCGGGCCCACCAATCAGATGCATCAGAAGCTTGGGATGGGGAAAAAGGAGAAAAGGGTATATAGAACCCTTTCAGAGGAGGTTGGTAGCTAGGGTGGCTGAAGGTCATGTCTACAGAAAGAGCTCTGGCACCTATGCCAACACAGGACCCATGTCAGTCTCTGTAGGGCGAGTTCTGCCTTTGTTTGGGTGTTATGGGTTCTTGTTGCTTGTTCTCTGGTCCTCAGCGAGAGTCTAGAAGTCACTCTATATCATTTCATTAATACGTTTTCTCCTTTTATTTGCCACCACTAGTTTCTGTCATTTGCACCATACATCTGAATATTGAAGTGATCTTAAAATAAAAATAATCTGTGTCAAACCTCAGCATCCACAAGAAGCATACCCTCCCTCAAAAGGATTGGGTACATAATCTAAATCAGAACATTGCGAATCTTAGTGTGACTCCTATTTTTAAATGACAAGACTGAGAATGTGATAGGAGATGGAAAGTGCCAGGGTCCCACAGTGGGTGAGCAAGAGCCCAGAGTGGGACCCAGATTTCTTGCCTTCAGGCTCTGAGTGCCTTCCATCGGAGCAGCCCGGCTGGGGCATGCTGGCCTTCTCTGGGGCTGTAGCAGGTGGGGAGGACATGAAGCATAAACAGGAGCTGATAAGCGAACCTGCTTAGCTGTCTGCATCCCCTCTGAGCCTTTAGGACTCATCACTAACGACTGATGGCCACGGACCCGAGTGCAAGTTTGGGGGGGTGGCAAACAGCCCTTGCCTGGGAGCCACCAGACAATTGCCCCACAGTCCACAGCCCTCCTGTAAACAAGCTGTTGTGCTTGAAAGAATATGATAATAGCAGGCCCAGCCATCCCGCCCTCTCTCTGTGTCGGGGAAGGTCTGCAATTACCGTCTTAACTGACTCCGATATGGTTCACAAAGGGTATACATTTCCCGAAGCTGTATACAATTTCTGCAAACTCTCTCCTCTCTCTCTCGTCTTCTAGGGCCGGGGGCTCAGGCTCCCTCACTCCAGCCGCACCCCTCAAACATCTGTGAGGCCAATGGTGGGGCTTGCTCCAGGGAACACAAGAGCAGAGCCTTCCTTCCTCACCCAGAATACATTTTGGCGCCAAATGAGTTGGGCTGGAGGTGGGGGAGGTGTGGTCAGGAAGAGTCCCCATCGGATATCACTGCCCTGACCTTCACTGTGCCCACACCTTCTGTGTCAAAGACCTGGCCTTTTTGGCAGAGCACAGTTCTCATAAAGTACCAGCTGAGCAGCCTTTATCTCAGAGAACACCAAAGGCACTTCTACACAGACAGCCCAGTTTAGATCCTCAAAAAGGGTATCTGGCCAGGCACGAGCTGAGAGACAGGGAGTGAGTGGTCTGGACAGGTCCGACCTGAGTCTCTGAAAAGTAATTCTCGGCAAGCCTTGCAGGCTGGTGTCAGGGAGCTGCCACCGAATAAGGAGACAGGATGGGAAGTACAAAGAACAGGAGACAAAGTTGGGGCGCCTGGGTGCCTCAGTCGTTAGGCGTCTGCCTTCGGCTGGGGTCATGATTCCAGGTCCTGTGATCGAGCCCTGCATCAGGCTCCCTGCTCAGCGGGAAGCCTCTTCCTCCTCTCCCACTCCCCCTGCCTGTGTTCCCTCTCTCGCTGTCTCTCTTGTGCTGTTAAATAAGTAAATAAAATCTTAAAAAAAAAAAAAGAACAGGAGCCAAGGAAACTTCTGGGCTGGAGAGAAAATCATTGAGAGTAACTCAATCCGACCTCACCTTCACTTAATCTCTGTGTGCTTTAGCTCCTCCCCTGTAAAACGGGGGTGATAATTCTACCAGTCAGGACAAGCTAGGTTATCCTGCAATAACTAAGCATCCCCCAAAGCTCAGCAGCTTCCAACAGCCCAGGTTTATTTCTTGCTCAGGTAGCAGGTCCATCGCGGGTCAACTAGGATTCTGCTCGTTGCATTTGGAGCAGTCGCCAGCTCTAATGTTGCTTGGTTGATGTACTAGAGGGAGAACGAAGGAAGACGGTCTTGAGCCAGCAATCCTGTTGTGACCTACAGATAACACCGGTCCCTTCTGTTCACGTTCATTGGCCAGAACGAGTCTCCTGATCCATCCAATCACAGGGAGACAGAAAGCGGAGTCCTACCGTACGTCCTAGAGGGGACGGTCCAAAACACCCAGTGAACAGCAGTAATGCCTACCGCAATAATCACAGAATGGACTTCTAAGGTTGTTGAAGAAATGAAATGACCTAACTTTGCAGTGAGTCCTCTACGAACATAGGCTGTTTGTATTGTGATGATGATGGTGGTACCGGTGGGGCTTCTTATTAGTAAGAGTATTAAAATAGGACCCGAGGTGGGGCCCCTGGGTGGCTCAGTTGGTTAAGTGTCTGCCTTCAGCTCAGGTCATGATTTTGGGGATCCTGGGATCCAGCCACAAGTCAGGCTCTCTGCTCAGTGGTGTGGGGGAGGGTGTCTGCTTCTCCCTCTCCCTCTGCTCCCCAACTCATACTCTCTCTCTCTCAAAGAAATAAATAAAATGCTAAAAACAAAAAAAAAAAAAAAAGAAATAAGACCCAAGTAAAATATCAATGAACGTATAATCACTGTTCTAAACTTCTATTAAAATGATTTTAGAAAATGTGATGTGATGTCAAGAAGGTCTAAATCCTAATTTATTGTGTGATCTTCAGAAAGATGCTGTCCACCCCCGATTACCTGATTCCTCTTTTGTACAGTAAGGGTCTTAGGTTTATTACCCAGAAATGAACTTGGGGTTAGTAGAACGTAAACCAAAGGAGTCAAGAGTTGGCTTTGGCTCACCCCACTAGCTGGGGTGGCATACACCCCTGGGTGCTGAGCTCAGGAAAATCCTTGACTTCGGAGCTGTCTGCATCAGGCTTATGAATCTCAATCCCTAAATTATGGGTGACAGTGGCTTCTTAAAGAGGAAATGAATTGTTGCAACACAATCCAGCCATGTTGTATCGATATGATTAGCTAGTTATCCATGGAGTGCAGTAATTTGCTTTGATTTTTAAGTATCCGTTAGCAGCCAAGTCCTAATGAGGCGGCTCTAAATTGATTAGATACTCCAAGATACAGCACGGTTCACAGATTGTTTCAGAAAACTGTCAAGATCCCGAGACTGGCATTTCATTGGATTTAATGATTGCCGGAGAAGGTGTGCATCCCAGCCAGATACAATCACATTTGTCAGCATGATCCTTTTAAGCACAATTCAATTAAAGTGTTATTCTCTAATTTTATTAGAACCAGAGCCCAGAGCTAATGCAAGCTCCTGATATTGCGTCAGGAGGGGAGTGTGCACAATTTAATTTCCCTAATTGGAGTTTAGTGATCTAACATGCTTTTCATATCTTAATTCTTGGGATAATCTCCAGTTTTTGCACCTGCTACAATTCCTTTAATGGAAATGAGGAATCAGATGCAGCGGTTATGCCTGGCATGGAATCACTCGGTCACATTTGCCTCATTGAAGGGAATTTGCACATCTGGATCCTTTGCTTTGACCAGATCCTTTCCCGCTGATCTTGGCCTTGACTTTGATAAGGAGCATCGCTAGCCTGCATATGATCAGTATTTCCGACCAGGCTGCCAGTGTCAGAATGAGGCTGTGGGAAGAGTCGGGGCTGGTTGGGAAACTCAACCCCATCATACAGCCCTCTGTTTCCTTGATCGATACTTAGTGGGCACCTACTGCATTCCTGCTCTATGTTAGGTGTTGAGGATCCACGCAAGAACAAATTGCACATGGTCTCTGACGTCATGGAATTCAGAGGCTGCTGGGGAAAGAGCCTGAAAATAGTAATCCCATGAATAACAAAACAATGGCCCTTGTGATAAAAGATAGGAAGAAACAGAATGATGTAAAAGAGACCTTGCCTACTCTAGGCTTGGTCATAGGGAGGGTATCTGAGGATTTAACCCAAGACTCTAAGGAGTTCCCCTGGTTTTGGATGAGGGCCAAGGGAAGTACTCTGAAGCCCTCAGACAGGGACCTCCTCCTGGCTGCAGTGCCAATTTCCTGCCCCAAAGAAGTCCATTCTCCAGGTCTTGGGCAGTACCCCAACACAGGGAGAAGCTTGGAACATTCGTGGAGCCCAGAGTGGGCCATTTCATTTAAATAAAGTAGAAGGTACCGAGAAATAAGGTTAGAGAGGTTGGTTGGGGGCCAGATCCCTATAGAACCTTATAGGTCTCAGTTTATCTCTTTTGTCCTCACGCCCCAAGATGGATGGTAAATTATAAGGCCACCCACTTACCAGTCGAGGTGGGGAGGTATATTTTATTACTAACATTGTCTAGAATTGCTAGTGCTTGACAAAGATAACAAGACTATATGAAGATGAAAAATAGCTCAGATGTATTGAGGTCTATGTGTTCTGCTCTTCTTTGCATTATCATTGGATTCTTTGGATGGTCATTGAAGGGCACTGTGATTGTGTCCTTGCTAGAGATGGGAAAACAGGCTCAGGGAGGTAAGTACCTTGTGCAAGGTCATCAGCTAGTAAATAACAGAGCAGTCTGGCCCAGCCCTAACCACCTGATCTGCCTGACGTCATACCCCACCCCTAACCCTAAACCTTGGAGTGCAAGGCCTGGGAAAAGGGGAGGGTCTGGAGCTTCATCGAGGCCAAGCTCAATGTCTAGAGCCTCCACCTACCCCCTCCTCCTCTAGACTGGACTAAGCCAGTCTGGCTCCCGTCACCATTCAATGGCAGGATCTCCAGGACCTCCCTCTTTCCTGACAGGGTCATTCCTGGGATCTGGCCTGGCCCCATTGGCTAGTGCTGGTCTCTGTGAAGAAATAACACCATCACAGTGCTCACAGCTACATGACAGGCAAGGATGCTTCTCATTGGTCAGAAATGGCTTCCCATTGCACTTAGAGTCAAACCTCAAGTTCTTCTATGATCCACAGGGCTCTGGAAAATCTGGCTCCTGCTCCATTTCCAACCCCATCTCTTAACATTCTCTCTCTTCTGTGCTCTGACCATTCCAGTCTTCTTTTTGCTCCTCCCTTTCCTCTCAGTAGCTTTGAACTTATTGAACCCTCTATCTAGAATATTCTTCATCTCGAATATTCTCCCCACAAATCCTTTCTCAAATCTGAGCTCAGAAGTCACCTCTCACACATGCTTTTCCTGCCCAGCCAATCAAAAGCGTCCTTCCATTCTTGGTACTATCCATCTATTCTATTTTTCTTATACCACCTATCACTCAAAATGTATCTGATATATGTATTTATTTGTTTATTTATTATCTCTCTCCCCTAACTAGAATGTAGTTCCATTAGAGCAGTCCTAGTTTGCCTTATTTTACCCAGCACCTACTACGTGCCTGGTGCACAGTAAATAATTAATAAATATTTGTTGAATGGATAGATGGATGGATGAATTGGATGGATAGGTGAATGGAGGAATGGATGGGTGATGGGTGGATAAATGGATGATGGACAGATGAGTGAACATATTCATGGAAGTCACAGAAGTAGCAACTGTACAACCATAGGTCATTAGGCCTAGAATAATTTTCAGAAAGAAGGTCCAAGCCTCTCATCTTCCAGAAAAATGAGCTGAAATCCTGAGACCAGAATAGATAGACTCATCCAAGCCTGGACACCTGGATTATAGTACTGCCTTTGATTCTGGACACCCACCCCCCCAAAAAAGTGCTAGGTTGCTGGGTAGCTAGAGGATAGTCAAAAAAACACTGGATTGGGACTCGAGCATTTTGCCAAATGACTCTCATCCCATTCAGACATCTAGCCACATATTCCTTAACCAACTTGGTTTTATCCCATGTGACCATCCCTCAAACACGGCTGCTTGGCTAAGAGAGATCAGCGATCCTAAAGCAGCAAATCCACTGAGAAGCCAACAACCCTGCCTAAACGCATGAGATAACCAATCCTAGGTCCTACTTGGGGATCTAAGCCAGGAAATGCCAGGGGAAGAAGAGTCACAGAAACACAGAGTCATGATAAAGAGAGACCCAAGTCGCAGACTAGGACCCGCAAACTTGTTTCATTCAGGCTTCAGAATAAAAGCTTAAAATTTAAATTAGCTGCTACCCTGTAAAACTCAGACATCATCTAGAAATCCAGATAGCTGCCTTTGCTTGAGAGATCAGATAAGGAAAGGCTAGGCCTACCTGCCTGTTGGGCAGCCATTGGCTGGCCCGCAGCAGGAGCTCCCCTTCTATCTGTCAGAGTACATCCAGGAATTCAACAGAGGGAATTTAATGCAGGTACTCAGCTACAAAGATGTTAGAGAGCTAAAAACCAAACAAAACAATAACAAACAGAAACAACTGGGACAAAAGACACAGAGGGAGGAGGTGATTTTACAACAGCTCAGGCATAGACACTGCTGGCAGAGTCTAGAAGCTTGGAGGGCCTGCCCTGCCAAAGTGAGGACTGTGGAGAGAGGGGCCAGCCAGCAGAAGAGTCTCAGACCAAGAATACCTGCTCCCAGAGACATTATCCACCACAGAGAGAGGTGAAAAAACACCCCGGCTTGTCCCTTCTTCTCACCCTCCAAGTCTCCCACCAGCAACTCCTATTGGTTGAACCTAGCTGGAAGCCAGTGGTTAAAGGATCATGGGAAATGTAGTTTACAGGGATCCACCCTGCGATGCAGCACACAGCAGGGAAGGGAAGGGGGACCTGACTAAGAACAAACCGGTGAATGACCAACCACACTTCAGATAGCACAGATGCTATCTGCTTGCCACCTGGCCCACTGCACCCATTACATTAGTGGCCTGGATCCATGGACAAGTGCATTTGTGACCCATGGTGTTGAGAGAGGACCTAGAAGCCAAGCCAGGCCATGGAGAAGTTAATGTTTTAAGACAGAAAAACTCGAAGAAAGCAGATGTAAGAGTAGAACAAGGTTCTTCCTAGGAGGCTGAAGAAGTCAACGCTCGATGACGCTTCGAGAGTGGTAGAGCCATAGAGATGGGGAGCCCATGCACTCCTGACCTAGAGCTGGAGCCTCTCTTCGATCCCTGCCCTTTCAGAAACTTGTAGCCCTTCTTTCTTAGGTCCTTGCCTGTGAGCCCTCTAAGACATGAGGTCCCTTGAGTGAGGTTTTTTCTTGTTACCAATAGAACCCAAATGCAACAGGCAGCTTTGAGCTCTGGAGTGCTTCCCCCAATCTCAGGACATCTGCTTCCTGATTATCTTATTTGAGTTTTGTGCTAATGTGGGAGGCAGGCGAACGATCATTCCCATTCAACAGATGAGAAAACTGAGGCCAAAAAGAAGGAGTTTGTCCAAGGTCACAGAGGGAGTTGCTGGCCTAGCCAGGACCTACTTCCCCAGGGCCCAGTTCTAGGAGTTTCAGCTCCTCGTCCCCTTGTCCAGAATATCCCTGACATGGGTGGCCCTCCTAAAAACCCAGCTTCCCTTTGGCCTCCAGAAGTAGTAATTGCTAGCCTGAGCATATCAAAATGACTTGGATTTTGGTTAAAAACTGAGAACTTCTGCCTCAAGACACCTAACAAAAAGCATGAAGAGAGGTGAAGAAAGCCTTCAGAGATAGAAGGTAGGAGAGAAGCATTTTCTGAAAGTAACCAGGAATAACCAACCCTTGCCAAGGCACTGCTCTGTGCCAGACACTGTGCCAAGCACTTTCCTTAAATGAACTCATTTTGCCCTCCCAATTACCCTATGAGCTTGGTGGGCAGCAGGGGAGGCAGAGGCAGCAGTGTTATAAGCAGATGAAGTATCTGAGGCACAGAGAGGTTAAGTAACTTGTCCAAGATCACACAGCTAATAAGGCGTCAAGCTGGGATTTGAACTCAAAAGGTCTAGCTTTAGAATCTTAGAATTTTAACACACGTTAGCTCATGTCAGCTTCCCAACACTGCTGCACCCAGGCTCTCTCAGTAACTGCATGGCAGAGATAGTAAAACTGAGACTCGGGGAGGAAATGCAATCTGCCCAAGGTTTAAGACTTGTTAGCGGCAAGTCAACAGGTTTGTTCTCTTTGGGTCTAGGCCAGACGGCATCTCCTGTGCCTCACATCTGTATCCCCAGGTTGAGATGGTAGATACTGATGACAGCGAACATTGAACGTGTACTTGTAATGTGTCAGCTACTGTTCTAAGTGTATGGCAAGTATTAACACATGTAATCCTTGCATGAGCCCTATGAGAAAGGTAGGACTTACTGCCATTACAGATGAGGAAACCAAGGCACAGAGAGGTTAGGTAGTTGGCTCAGGATCACACAGCTTGGAAGTGGTTCAGTCTGGTCGAAAGTCCTTCTGCTTCTCTGTCTTACCTCCTAAACAAAAGCCCCCTATAGGCCTGTGGGGCACTGAACACTGAGAACGGCATCTAGGAATGGGGAAGGTGTCTAGGGGAACACTGGCCTCCCCAACTCAGAACCATACCAAACAAATAGTGCATGGAGTCAAAACCAAGGGTCAGGGGACACTTCCAGCTGGGGCAGTGGGGCCCGAAAATGAGATGCTCTTGTCTGAGCTTCAAACCCCCCATTGCCTCCAGCCAGAGGCTGGGTTCATTAATGGAAACCCACAGGGTGTGCCCAGTGAAAGATTTGCTGATGGGGGAAGATGGGCACCTTGCTCTGCACAGGGGTGAGCTCACTGTCAGAAACTATTAGGGGTCAAGTTTGTCTGTGAGCCAGGCTGGGAGCCAAGGCAGGGGAGCGGGACAATGAGAGGGGGCTATTAAAGCAGAAAGAGAAGCAGACAGAAGAGGGGGGAGGAGGTGGGAGTGAGATGGGTGGGAGAGAAGGGAGGAAGAGAAGAGAGACATATTGAAGCAATTGGGGGAAAAGCAAAAGGGGAGAGAACAATTGTCAGCAAGCATTTCTTCATGTCTCCTCCCCCATGTCTCCCATCCCATCCCTCTTTTCCTCCCCCATCCCCCTCCCCACCCCAAGTTGGTGACTATCATCCTATAAATAACAAACAGAATGAGACTGGCCTTCTGGAAGATGACTGAGGGAAATGATTAAATAATTATCTTTGTGAGCACTGGCCCAATGAAATGATTCTCTCCAACCTTCTCTTCCCAGGAAGGGGGGCTGGGGTGGTGGGGGAAGGGCAGGGGAATGAGGTCACATGCCTGTTGGTGGAATTACTTCTCCGACTCTCTCAGGGTGCTGAAGATTCATTTCATCTCATCATCATGCCTGACTGTCCTGGCCAGGTAAGTGCTCACGACAGTGAAAAACGATCTGGCTTCAGAAAGGGCACCGGAGAAATAAAGGCAGGCATCCAGCCTCCTTTATCCTCTAGTAGGAGCCCAGAAGCCAGCCCCTGGGGTGACAGAGAACCTGGGAAGGTCCACTGAGACCTCCCCCCAAATTCCACAGCCCTTGGCTCCAGGGCAGGAACCTCTGCCACTCTTCGGGACACCAGGGGGACAGAGGTTCACCCCTGATTACCCTCCTGTTCCAACATTGCTGGGCAGGGGGAAGCAAGGATTACGATGCTCCCTAAATTCGGTTTGATCAGGTAGATGAACATGTCCCCCTAGAAGAGTAACTTTTATAAAATGCTTTCCTCCAGGACTCTAAATCCGAAATTCAGAGCTTCTGTTTAGAACTCCCAGCTACAGGTGCCCAGCTCCCGGGAAAGTCTCTGCAGATCCTCGCAGGAGGAATTTCTTGTTTTTGTATTTGAGAGCAACCGTGCTAATGGTACTTCACACCGCGCTCCTGACTCTGTCTTAAGTATGGCTCCCACTTTCCTTCCTTCCTTCCTTCCTCCCTCCCTCCCTCCCTTATTTCAACAAGTATTTACTGAGCACTTGCTCTGGGGCCAAAGCTCTGAGAATACAAACAGTGAAGAATACAAAGAAAGGGCACCTGAGTGGCTCAGTGGGTTAAGCCTCCAACTCTTGGTTTGGGCTCAGGTCATAATCTCAAGGTCATGAGATCGAGCCCCCAGTCCCCGACTCAGCGCAGAATCTGCTTAAGATTCTTTCCCCCTCCCTCACCCTCTGCCCCTCCCCTGATTCGTGTTCTCTCTCTCTCTCTCAAATAAATTTAATTTTTTTTTTTTAAAAAGAAGACAAGGTCCCTGCCTTCATGTAATTTACATTCTATAAGAAATTACAAGCAATAAATAAACGCACAAACAATATTATAGTGTTAAGTACTGTTTTTTTTATTTTTTTGTTTTTTTTAAAGGGTGGTCATGCCTGAGTGGGGCAGGGAAGGATGGGGTAGGTGGGGCGCTAGGAGGTGAGGCAGTGGGGAAGGTGTCTCTGAGGGGGTTCCTGAGCCAGCAGAAGAGTGGTAGGAGGTGAGGTCCGTTCGGAAGATATGGGGTGGTTTCATGTGGCACCCACGGAACTCTGGGAGAGGTGGGGACCGTCTGGCTGCTGCATGGGAAGTGGCCATGGAGGCGCTGGCCCAGGAGAGAGGTGTGCCCAGTGGAGGCACTGGAGAGATAAACTGGGAGGGGGCGGGGGTTGGAGAGGCGGTTCCTGACTATATTTGGAAGGTAGAGCTGGCTGGACTTGCTTAGACATCAGAGAAGGAGTGGAATTATCTTTGGATGATGATTGGGTGAGCCCCGGGTAGGTTGGGAAGGCAGCTCCCCACCTGGGAGTGCCCATGAGGAAACCCTCACCCCCTAGCTAGGCGGGTGCCTCCACGGTGGGGGCGGGGGGGAGAGGGGGAGGCAGAGGGAAAGCCGAGGCAACACCTTGACCTTCCTCCCAGAGCTCTCCAGTGACCAGTGGAGAAGGCACTCCTCGCAGAATATTTACTCTTGCTGCCCCTGGCGGAGGTCTCTCCACAAAGTGTTATAACCCCCTTTGTGCACAGGGGAAAAAAAAAAAAAAAAAATTATGCCTCGATTTCCATTGATCCATCCTGAATCAATGCTTTTAAAAACTCTCACGCACATTTGGCTTAAGAGCCAAAGCATACATTTTATGTTTTGACATGGTGTCATCGATCGGAGGCACGCGTGTCGGCCCCACCTGCTGGAGCCCCCCCGCCCACCCCGGCGGCTGGCCTGGTCGCAGCGCGTCCTTAATGGTCTTGCCCCCGCCTGCACCTTCCATGCCTTCCCTGGCCCGCAGCACGGGGCCCTTTCTCAGGTTTTTTGAAAGGATCGATAAGGTGCTGAGGCCCCCCGCGGCTGCCTGTCACTCACCCTCCACCATACTATAAATTATGTATCTGCCTATCTCCGCGGCTCTGGCTAATTTCTATTGCATCCGTCCATGGCCCTGCAATGGTTGACTCTTCTGAGCCTCAGAAGCAGGGGTGCTGTTGAACTTCGGTGAGGACGCGGGTCGGGGCAGCCGATGTAGGAGGTAATGGGAGGAGAGGGAGGCAGCAGCTGGAGGTGGGAATGGAGGGGGTGGGCAGTGGGCTGGGGCTCAGGGGGGCTGATCTGCTTCCGCGGTGGTCCTGGGACATTTTCAAGGTTCAGGGGGCCATCAGGACCCATCTTCCTCACCTAGGATGAAGGAACATATTTCTGGGGGAGAAGGGAGAGATTGAAGTTCGCATAAAAATATAATCATTTACTCATCTGCCCTGGCTTTTATGCCAACAGGGAATTTTGCCAAGATTGGATCAAACCAGTGAAGACAATGGGTCCAGCACGGGTTTGCTGGGGAGTGGGCTTTCTCGGCAGCCTCCAGAGCGCCCACCCTGAATCCTGCCTGGTGTGTTAGAAGAGCAGTGGGCTGAAAGGCAGGAGGTCCGCTCTCTGTCCCTTATTTGCTGTGCAGCTAGAGACAAGCCCCTTCCCTTCCCTCAAAGGCACAGGCTGGAGATCAAAGTAGCTGATCTTTGTTAACAGCTAGCAGTTACTGAGCACTGACTGGTACTGTCTCAGTCCATCTTCACAACAGCCTGGGGACAATCCCAATCCCTATTCACAAAATGAGCAAACTGAGGTCAGAGAGGTTAATTCAGTTGCCCGAGACTGCACAGCTGGAAGCAAGTTTTAAACCCAGGCCTCTCCAGCCCCAAAGACTCTGTTCTTAGTCACTCTGCTCTGCTCCTCTTAGGGTTCCCAAGGCCCCTTCCCGTTCTCTTCCTCTCCGTTTTTGTTGTTGTTGTTGTTGTTTTGTTTTTTAGAATCTGTTCCCATGGGCTTTGCACTCTTGCTTCCCTTGAAATTGGGGCCTTTTCCAGCTACACTCCTGTCGCCCCTCTTTCTAGCACCTTCTCCCCCTATCAATCTCCATAGCCACCAGACCTTCCTCTGGGTTGATAGGACAATAGTGCCCAGTGGATTCATCTGTCTTTTCCACCTTAGCAAATTTTTTTTTTTTGATGAATGAAACACAGACAGAGATTTGAGCCAGAAACCCAGGTCTCTGCTTTTCAAGTTCCACCCCGGGCAAATCCTTTCCTCCCTTCTGACCTCGTTTATCTCATCTGTGAAATGAGTATAAGGTAATGCGTGTTTTATGTACCGCATAATGGACATAAAGAGGAGGGAGAGAAATGGGGTAATTTTTTGAGATCAAAGTAGGTAACCAGTGAGGAAAGATTTTTGAATCTCTAAAACATCCTATACAGGAAACAGATTGCTACAAATCTCTGTGCAAACACAGGAGGGCTTTTTTTTTTTTTTTTTTAAAAAGAGTTATTTATTTATTTTGGAGAGAAAAAATGAGCAGGAGGGGCAGAGGGAAAGGGAGAAAGAATCCCAAACAGAGTCATGTTGAGCGCAGAGCCCAACTTGGGGTTCAGTCTCATAAGCCTGAGATCAGAGCCTGAGCTGAAACCAAGAGTTAGACTCTTAACTGACTGAGCCACCCAGGTACCCTGCAAACACAGACTGTTTTACTCTGCACTCCAGGGAATAAGACTCTAACTAATGCTCTGGGAGACATTGAAGGGGAAACTGGCAAGATAATCTAGCTCTGCTAGGTGATAGTGACCTCTGTCTACCAGTCTTAGGGTTCCACTAAGGCCTGGGGGTGGGTCTTCAAACAATGAACCATGATTCCATATTGGGAACAATCACAGTCTCCCCGAAGCCCATTCCACTGATGTGTGTCTCTGATGGACAAAGCCCCCAGACCTATGAAGTTCAGAGCTGAGAATATCTGCTTATATCTCCAGGGGAGAAGAGGTCTCCACCCTGAGCTGAGAACCAAACAGAGAGACCCATTCATTTGATATTCATTCACTTGTGCACTCATTTTATGAGTAGGTCAGTATCTGCAACGCACTTAACACAGTGCCTGGCACACAGTAGAGGCTCTATAAGTGCACGTCTTCATCATTCATTCATTATTTTACTCACTAGTCAATCACAGCACTGGTTTGCACAACACCAGGGGGTTACACTCATATGTATCAGGGGGCCCTGCTCATTCCCTTTCTGAAGCCAGACACTGGGCCAGGGCCTTTGGGCTTCACAGATGAATAAAAGAGAGCCCCTACTCCAAAGATCTTAGTCTATAACAGAGGAGATAAAGATGTCTATAAACATCAGTAATTCCAGCATAAGGTAGAAAGCAAGAAATAGCCCTTACAAAATAAAAATAGAAAGTAGAGGAGGAAGAACCAGGGATCCCAGTAGCCTTCTGGGGTCAGGCTGTTAAAGTCAATCAGGGACGCATCAGAGGTGGAAAAATCTAGAAGCGCCTGCCCCACCTGCAGGGGGCAGCAGTGACCCATCTCCAGACAACAGTTTTTTTCAGGAGTAGTGGGGCCAGGATTGCCAGGTCTTCTGACATTTTTTAGGGAAGCTGGAAATCCAAATCTTGTTGCAGTATTTTCCGATTTTAAAAAATACAATACAGGGGCATCTGGGTGTGTCAGTCAGTTAAGCATCTGCCTTTGGCTCAGGTCACACATCGGGATCCCCACTCAGTGGGGATTCTGCTTCTCCCTCTGCCACTCTCCCCGCTCCTGTGCTCTCTCTCTCTCTCTCTCAAATAAAATCTTTAAAAAAAAAAAAGAAATATAATGTAAATCAAACCAACTTGCAAGTCCAGTTTGAGCTTTACAAGAAGAAATCAACTCCTTCCCAGGGAAGGCTTCCTCGTGGTGTTTGAGCCTGTCATTGAGGACTTGGTAAGACTGACATGTAAGGCGGGAAGACAGGATTAATAGGGATCTTCGAGAGAATTTAGTTCATTGATCTCATTTCTCAGATTAGAAAACAGAGGCCCAGGGGACTGATTCCATTTGGTTGCTAGTCAACAGGGAACATGAAAATGGGGAAGGCTTCTGAAGATTAGGTGGGAGACAAATCGTAGAGGGCCTTGAATGCCAGGCTAAGGCCTGGATTTGAATAAGCATGGATGCCTGAGAGCTATGGCTTATGGAGCCCTTACTATTGCCAGGCCCCATGCACCATCTGATTTCATCTCCCCAGCATAATTACTGTCATCCCCATTTCCCAGATGAGCCAACTGAGGCTTAGAGTGTTGAAGAAACGTGCCGAGTTCACACAGCTGGCCAGTGGCAGAGCAGCTGCTCAGACCCATGCCTTTCGGCCCCCAGCATCTGTGCTCCTGGCCACCCTGTTCCACTTTGAGAGCAGAGTAGAGCAGTGGATTTCCAAAAGATGTTCCATGGCCTCCGGATATTTTTAAATCCTCTCACTCATTTACTCCCAGGGCCCTGTTTTGTTTTATTGACTTGAAGATTAGGTTTCCACATTTCTTGAGAACTCTCTCCCCTCCCCTTTTTAAACACAGCTGTCTTTGAGGGTGGGGAGGAGGAGTGTTTTAAACAGGAGTTGTTCAACTAATTGCCAATTATCTCTGAATAGGGTATGGTTTCCAACAGCTGTAAGGGATTTTGGTCCCCGTCCATTGCCTACTGTTGCTGGTACTTGGAGTGTGTTGAGATATTCTTGGCCTCTTGCTTCAAAGAGACGAACGAGTGCCTCACCACCCCCCACCCCCCAATTCCTACAGACTGTCTCAGCCCTGTTTTGTACTGGCTGCCTGGTTTAGGAGGCATGGACTGTTTCGGACTATACGAAGATGGGCAAAGACTCTCTTCCTCTCTCTGAGGGTGAATGGCTTGATACTTGTGGGGAAAGTAGTGCCCCCCCAACCCCCAGGGGTCTTTGTACCTGTGTTGTCATTCCCCAGACTGTTCCAGCATCTCCCTAAATATGCAAAGGGTTCTTGCTTGAAGAGGACACCAGACTCACCTTCTTCATTCCCAATCCAGGAGAAAGCTCACCGCCCAACCCCCCTGCCCCGCCAAAAAAAAAAAAGAAAGAAAGAAAACCAAAAAACCCTCTAATACAACATGCCAGAAGACCCCAATGCAGATGGGTGATGTTAATTGCCCCTCCTGGCTCTGTCTGCTGGATTCCTGGGAACAGGCCGAGGGGCAAACCTTTGTAAATGTTAATCTCCTTATGCTTAAGATATCACACTGTCTTTGATGTTCCCAAACATGTTGACTCCTATCTTGGTGGAGGGTGTGTGGCCCAGACAGGCCAAATGCTTGTTTTGTCTTTCGTCTTTCTCCAGGAGGGCTCAGTGATAATATGTTCGTTCACCTCCAGCTGGAATATGAACAAGTCCCTCTTCAAAGCCAGGGTGGGGTGGGGGGGTGGTGTGGGCAAGATTCAGTGACACTTGGGGCCACTACACACTCCCCCTCCAGAAACCAAACTCCATTTGAGTCATTTTCTCACCCAAGACCCATGGGGTTCAAGGGGATGACCCTGTGCATTAGAGACTCCTCCCGCCAATAAAGAAAGGAGAAGAAAAGGATAGATTTTTCAAAAATCCATTCATTTTGGCAGAGAGACGGTCATGCTAGTCCCTGCGACAAAACCCAAAGTGTATAATGGCTCGAATAATGGAGGTTTCTTGATTCCTGATGTTGAGTCCAAAATGGACGCTCCTGATTAGAGGGGGCTTTTCTCCAAAAGATGATTCAGGAATCCACAGGTTTATTGTCCTGAGGTTCTTCGATTTTAAAGCATGGTTTCTAAGGTCGTTGTGTTCATCTGCAACAGTGGTGGAGGGAGCAGGGGAGGGTGGGGAGGGCACACTCACTTCTTCCCAGCGAGTGCTGGCAGGTAGCACTTCCTATCAGATTCCATGGACAAGAACTAGTCACGTGACTTCACCTAGAAGCAGGGTGGGTGGAGCCGTAGTTCTGGCTTGTCACTTGCCACCCATTGGTAACCTATACTAGGATATGGGAGCACGAGTCTTTGGTGGACAGTTATCCTCTCTGCTACATATTTGAGCTGTCAGGTGACCCCTGGGATGGGGTTGAGTTGGAGTCAGGAGGTATAGGCTTGAGCTTTGGGGTCCAGCTGTGTCCTTCGGGGTGAATCATTTTACCTCTGTGAGCCTCAATTTCCTCATCTGTAAAAAGGAGATCACATAGAATGGGAAGGGGAAGGGATGACCGTGTTATAAACCATCAAACATCCTACCTGTGGTTTGCCCAATGAGTTTGGATAGAATAGTATTTTAGGAAAAGTGTGAGGACATGGACAATTTAAATGGATTTCAACTTTCCCCGGGAAGAGGGCAGGGGGACCACTGAAGGAGCTAGCGATGCCAGACCTATATTCTTATATGGTGACTCTCCGCTAGAGCCGAATGTGAAAGAGGCATCACCGCAGTTTCCTACAGTCCCTACCACTCACTGACATGGTCTGTCTGGCCCCCGTTCGCAGGTAACTCTGAGACTCCTGAGCCATACCAATGTCATAGAGGGTAATGACATAATCACTCCCAAGCTGCAGGAATGTTTGACTCCTACTTTTCTGCTTCCCAAAGAACTGAGGCATTTGCCAACCCCCTCCCCCAGCTGCAGAATCTCATGCATTGGCTCAATTAAACGATCTGCTCTAGCAGTTGCTTATTAACAATGAAAGCCAGTGTATAGGAATTTTTTTAATCGTTGCATTTTTAAATCTTGGCAAGAGCCTTACGTTTCGAAGACCACAGCACAAACTTCAGGGTCTTGTCCATTTTCGTAATATAATGAATGGAAAAGGTTTGATTCAGAGCCTTTTGAGTCCAATAATATGCTGGGGATGTTGGAGCGCTATGACTGCTGTAATGATTGGCACCGGTATTGATGCCAGGGGCACGGCTTTGTTGGGGCAGGCTAGTTTTCTCCTGCCAATGTCCACTTAGATATCACTGGGAAGGCAGTAGATGAACCATCATGAAAGCCTTTAAAATTCTGTTGACAGAAGATAAGTTAAAAGAAATAGACTTACATAAGACTGCTGAGCAGAGCAGGGTAGCAGGAGAAGAGAGCGAGAAAGAGGGAGGGAGAAGGCACGGGAAGAAGAGGGAGAAGGAGGAGAATAATTCTGCTATATTATTAGGGACAGGCTAAGGAGAGCTGTTCTACAAATGAGCCAGTATCTCAATGGCTTGAATCAACAAAGGTTTATTTCTTGCTCACGGTACAGATCCATCGAGGGTCAGCAGGGCTCTTTGCTCCACATTGTCCTCAGTCTGGGACCCAGGCTGAAGGAGCCTCCACCATCTGGAACATCATGATGGGAAGGAAAGAGAGAGAGAGGTAAATCATGCACTGACTTTTAAAGAACCCCGCCCAGAAGTGACGCATAGCACTTCTCTGCACGTTTCATTGGCAAAGGATGTCCTAGGCCATGCCTCCTTCAGGATGACTGGAGAAGTACAGTTCTACCACACGCCCAGGAGAAAAACAGGACAGTCTGTAACCAATCTTCATATCTACCCCTCAGAGGTTCCAGGATTCAGGATCTGGAAATGACCTATATAAGTTGCCACTCTTTGAGTTGCTTTGAAGGTGAAACTACTTAGAAGGGAATTTAGGAGCTCACAAATCCCCAAATCCAACAGCAGATCTGTCAGTCTTCAAGCAAAGCTGAATCCAAGGGTTCAAAGTCTCTAAGGCCTGTTCTCTTTCCATCTCTCAGCTCCATTTCCTTCATTCTCAGGTTTCCTAGTACCACGCTGCAAGTCCAATGGGTCAAGAACGTGTGTACCTCTCCTCCACCTTAATGAAAATCCTCGGCCTCAATCTCACTGGACCAAATTGGGTCACGTGCACGTTGCTGAGCCAATCATTGTATCCAGATGAACAGAATGTTAGACTTAAATCCTATGTCTAGCCCAGGAACTAGAGTTGAATTAATTTCATTGAAAGCATAGGGACCAAAGGGAGGGGAAGCAAGGGGAATGGATCACAAAGGAAATTCAGGATGCTAGACTAGAAGGGTTGTCCAAAAATATACACAAATAAAGCAATACCCAAAACAGGATGTAGAGGTGCTCCTACCCATTGGTTTTCCAAGTGCTATTTTGTAGAGGGTGTTTTGTGGGCTGCCGGTGAAGGCTAGGATCAGGTTCCTGCACTCTTCAACCTCCCTTTCGATTAAAGCAATTATACTTTGATTGCTGTATATATTAGGATTCCATGGAAAAATCTGTTAGGAACCAGAAAGGAGGGTCCTCTGCTAAGAAAGAGAGAAAGAAAAGAAAGAGGAGAAAGAAAAGGAAGGAAAGAAAGAAAGAGGTTTAAACATTACTGCTCTTTGATCCCACCTCTCATTTTACAAGAAATTGAAATTCAGAAAGATTAGATTTCTCCTCATGTCTCATTGGCCAGAATTGGTCACATGGACACCTAGGTGCAAGGGATGCTGGGAAAGGAAGCATCTGGCAAACGGGAATGAAATTATCATGAATGACCTAGACATAAATGGCATATCCCCTAAGACTGGGCACACTGCCACCCCAAACAAAGTTGAGGTTCCTTCAAGAAGAAAGGAAGGAAATGACTCTCAAGGAGCTGTCGGCTGTGGGGGCATGAATCTGATCTCACTGAAAATTCCTTAAGGCTATCGCTGGTTCTTATGCCTCTGTTTATTCCTTCACTCATCTATCATCTTGAACTTTGCCTACAATGATCTCCTTCACTCCTCCCCGAAGTCCTGTGAGATAGTGACTCATACACTGACTTTTAAAGTGTCCACCCAGGGGTGGGTGACCTAGTTGGCTCAGTCAGTGGAGCACGTGACTCTTGATCACGGGGTCGTGAGTTTCAACCCCACATCAGGGATAGAGTTTATTTAAAAAAAAAAAAAACAACAGAAACAAACAAACAAACAAAATCCTAATGTGTCTAACTGCAATGGACTCATCACTATGATTCTGTTCCTTTTACAAATGGATAAACTGAACCCTAGAAGTGAATTGCATACCCAGGGTCATGTAACTAGTAAATTTTGCTTATCCTTTACCATATGCTTTCAGCACAGAGAGAGACTGAATATAGAGGGAGGAGGGAGCCTCAAGCACAGACCTTTTACCACATAGGGTTGACCATATAGGGTGGGGGAGAGAATGAGAATGTGGGCCTGCCGGGAAGAGGGGACAGCATGTGCAAAGGCCCGAAAGCCAAACAGTATATAGCAATTGAAAACAGTTTTACAGGTTTACAGCACAGAATCTGAAGGAGCATCAGCCTTAAGAGTTGGGGTCTTGTATGAGGCCTGTAGAGAGGCATTAAATATTTGGGGCAAGGAATTATATCGTTACATACACATTCTGTCTTCGGTGGGGAGAATCAACTAACTGCCAGAGCAGGACTAGAGCTGGGAGGAGAGAGGTGACAGTGATCAGTGGCCTGTGTCACAGTGATGGTGGCAGGAATGAAGGGAAGTAAAGCCTCAAGGGAAAAATCGAAATGTATGGAATCCCACCAAATCTGAGTCCACATTCAGTAACAGGAGGTGACAATTGGGAAAAGTTGGGAAAAGCTGAGAAGTGACTCATTAAAAACAAACAAACAAACAAAAAAACAAACTTTTTTTTTTTTTTTTTTTTTTAGGATTTATTCACTTATTAGAGAAAGAGCAGGGGGAGGGGCAGAGGGAGAGAATTTTCAAGCAGACTCCCCACTTAACAGGGAGTGTCCTCAGGGCTCAGTCCCGTGAACCATGAGATCATGACCCATGAGATCATGACCTGAGTTGAAATCAAGAGTTAGATGCTCAAATGATTATGCGACCCAAGCACCCCCTGACTGGGGGATTTCTAGATGGTGTGTTGTCCTTTACTGAGGTGGGACAGGTGGCAGGAAAACATGGAGAATGGGAACCCAGGCAGCCCGGGGCTGGAGCCTACATGCTTAGTCGCACTGCTCTGGGGTCAGGGCTCCAGGACTGGGCTAGGGGAATGAAGAGGACCTAATCAAAGTGAGAAAACATCCCTCAGTGGATGTAGGTACTCTGGACTTCCTAAACCCTCGTGCAACCAGATCTAAACCCGGCCTTAGAGCTACTACAGGCCTTTGTTCCTCCCTTCCACCCAAGAGAAGACACCTGAGGCCTCAGCTATGCCCCTGAACAGACCACGGGGTGGGGGTGGGGGGCTGAAAACGATCCTACTAGAACTCTGGTGTGAAATTTATTATTTCTTCAACCTGTATTCCCGGAAAATCACTTGGGAGCTCTCACCCTGATAACCTAAAGCTAAGCCTCCATGGCTGGCACAGTATTGATGACAGGGTGCGGAGATAAATGATTTTTATCATTTGATTAATTTGATTAACTCATCTTAAAATGTGCCTTGAAGAATAGATGCCCCCAAAGAGCTAATAAATCAAATAAATCGTTTCAAAAAAGAAAAACCAAGAGTCAGGACCACCCTACCACATTTTAAGACGTCCCACAGAGCCATAGTAAGACAACAGCAGAGTTCTGGTGTAAGACAAATAGATCAGGAGAGTTTAGAACCACGTCTCCATGTTTGTGGAAACACACGTGCAAAGACAAAAAGAAAAGACAGTTCAAACTCACAGAACAGTGTGCTTTCTGGAATCCTCTCGTTTCCGTCCAAACATACAGGCACTGTATGGTGTGGTCCGTGAACACACCAGCCTTGTAGGCGGTGCTGAATGGAATGACTTCCTAAAGCCCCCCAGGGACAGTCTCACACTCATTCCGACCAGACTTCCAGGACACAGATACTATTACCATGACTTGACTGTGGGGAACTCAGTTTCTGAGAGGTTAAGAAACTTGCTCAAGGTCACACAGCTAACATGTGGCCTAGGTGGAAGGCAAACCCAGCTTACGCTGACCCCAGAGCCAATGCTGTCCTTGCTTCTTGCTAGGCAGCAACCACCCAAGGGCGAGAAGGCTGTGTGGGCTGGAACCATTGAGAAAGCCTAGAAGTTTCTGGAAACTCTTGAGCTCAACCTCTGAAGCAGGAGTGGATTTAGGCAGCAACCTGGGTTGGATTGCTCCTAGCCAAAAAAATCCAGCCTGGGAAAAAGTGCCACAGCACAGGATATCAATGGGACCACAGCACAAGATATCCATGAGGAGTCTTGGGAAATAGGGCCCCACAGGAGAGAGAGGTCAGACTAATGAAGAGCCTGGAATGACAGAGAGGAATTGGGACTTTGAATCTATTTGAAGTGTTGCTTTGATTTTGTCACTCTCCTGCTCTACAACATTCTATAGCTCCCTTGGCTACTGTCTCCTCTTTAATACTCTCCTATGTAGATGGAAAGATGTGGGGGGAAGCCTGGAGACAGACTTATTAGGCATCACAGTCCAAGAGGGAGAGGGCAAGGTGTGCAGGGGAGGCGAGAAAGGAAGAGCGCGCACTCTGGGACAGGATTCTGTGAGAAGCCCCCCATCCCCGCTACCCCCACTGGCATCTTACTACTCTCACCAAAGTAGGGATCACTGCTCCCCGGCAGCATCAGTTAACATGTCCAGTTTAGCAATGAGCTGGGACCTTATTCTTCTCACAGAAGGGAGCCACCAAGAGCCAGAAAAATCAGCTACTGCCTAAAGCAGCAAAAACCAGCAGACAGCTCCTTCCTGGTTCCATCGAGGCCCAGAAAATAAGGGTCAGACATTCCCATGGGCTCATCTCCGGCCCCGACTCAGGCAAGTAAATTTTTCACTGACTTGGTTTCTTCATCTGTTAAGTGGGGGATATTAAAAGTGCCCACGCCATTGGTTGGATGAGGTTCTCCTGAGATCATGTCCGTAAAACCTTTCCTGTAACAATGGGTGTATACTAGGAGCTCAGTAAGTTAGCTGTTACTGTTGACAACCAAATAATTGTTTAAGTAATACGTTCACCCTTGAACCATGTGACTAATAGCCAAAGAATGGGGGACAGAATTCTCAAATATTATGTATTTTACAGCCTGCTCCCACCAGGAGGTAGAAGCAAGTGGGCCTTAGAACTAAAAAAAAAAAAAAAAAAAAAAAAAAATGTCAGAAGATGAAACAAATTCCATTTGATTCAATTCAAGAAGTTATGAATTGTCATTTTCCCCGCTGTGGAGATTGCTAATTATAAATGGATGGAGAGACAGATGGGCAGACAGTAAATTGTGAAAGCTCAACATGCATTCTTTCTTTGAAGTACTGATTGATATAAAAAATAAAAGAAGAAGAAGGGAGGAAGGAAAAGAAAAAAGAAAAGGAGGGAAGGAAGGAAGAAAGAAAAGAAGGAAGGAAGGAAGACCAGTTCCCTTTCCACAGGCTCCTGCTTGTGTGACAGAAGTCCGCAGTGTCACCTCTAGGAGTTTCTCATTATTCAGCAGTTTTGGGAATGAGTGATTGATGTAATTAAAGTTATTGGTAAAGAAAGACTCAGTCACCAAGGTATAGATGAGTCAGCAGAAAGTTTAAGTAATGAAATAATGTTCCAAGGAGTGATTCTTAAAATAAGCTTTTTTTTTTTTTTTTTTCCTCTTCTTAACTCTAGACATCTTAACCATTACTGGTCAGCAAAAAGATGTGAAGTAGTTAAGACGTGGGACAAACACACCACGCAATTTTAGAAATTCTCAGCTGAAGTCATTTTCAGCCAAAAGAAATCATATGTATGAAGTAATTTTAGGAAAAGCGTTCATTTCTGGAGTGTCAACCTTGTGCTCTGGTGAGCTTTGCTCACATTATCTCATTTAATCCTCACGTCAGAGGGAGACATCATTGTTATCCTCGTTTTATAGATGAGGACACTGAATTTCAGAGAGGTTCTGGAAATCTCCCAGGGCTACCCAGAGGGCACATGGCACAGATGGGAGTGGAAGCCAGGCAGGCTGGTACTAAGGCCCACCTGTTCAATCTCCACAGCTTCTGGGCCTTTCTGTGAAGGTTTCTCAGTCACTTAGTCTTGTTCACAAATACACTCTGGATAATGAGTGCCATCCAGATTTGAACTCACCTCAGTCTGACCCCAGAGCTGTTTCAAAACTCATATTTCTGGGGAAGAATATAGACCAGTGGATTGGCTTGGAGTCCATTCATCTGTTTGCGTTTCCACTAACATGTATTGAATCCTTTGGCCACGTCAGGCTTTGGACTCTGTGTTGGTATCACGAAGGTAGCTGGAAGAATGTGTGATAGTCCATGTGACAGATGACAAAGGCTCAGACCAGAGCGGTGGAGAGGAGGCAGTTGAATAGGATCCCCTAGAAGGATCTATGGGACCTGGGGAGTGAGGCCATGTGAGGAAAGAGAGGTGGCGGCCTGTTTCTGAAATTCTTCCACTGAGGGAAGTGCCCACAAGGTGACCAAGGTGGGCAGAAGGTCCTCATAGAGGGAGGAAAGAGGGAACAGGTGGGAGATGTGGTGGGGAGTGTTGACTCTGACTGACATTATAGCCGGGGGCCCAACAGTCCCCCCCACAGTAAACAAGGTTACCATGTGTGACCATGGGTGGCTTTGGGAGAGAAAGGAAGGGGACAGAAACTTGCCACTTGTGAGCAGCTGGAGAAAGAGGACATGAGGGGCAAGGACCACCCCCCCAGGTCTAGCACCCTCTACGACTCTGTTCAGAGCTGGAGGTCCCAGCCCCTTCTCCTTCCCCTAAAGAAGGAAAGAACAGCCAGAGTCTTCTGCGGTGTGAAAGGGCACATTGGGTAGTAGGTCTTGGCAATTTACCCCCAAACAGTGACCCACAGACGAGAAAAAAAGGGCTTCAACCTTGCAGATCTAGGGGGACAGAAGGAACAACAGCCCAGCAGCATTGCAGAGATCTTCCCAATTTGGTCCTGCCTTCTCCAGCGCAGGCGTGGAGATGAGGACTACTGTCCAAGGCATTTATCCAAAAAGGAGCACGGGGAAGCTGGCTGGGGAAGGGGAGGAAGCCTTCCCTGGCTCTGTCACCAGACAGCTTTGTGATCTTGAGCACGTCGAACAAGTCGGGGCCTCTGTTCCCATACCTAGAAAATGAACAGTTACCATTTTCCAAAGTGTGGTAAGCCCATCTCCGGGGCCACACGAGGTGGTGTTAGGTAGGGTGAAAACTTGCTCCTGCGGCCCATGTAATTTTGAAGGCAGTCTGCAAAGCAGAGGAATAGGGTTGGGGGGGCCTCTGGGACCAACCAGAGACCCCGAGAGGGATGCCGCTCACCTTCGGAGCCCAGGGCACCAAGAACCTCACATCACGAATTTGCTTTTTATCATTGTCTTGTGTTGATGCGAAGTGATACTCATTTTTCAGTTGCAGCACTGGTATAAATATCCCTTTCAAAATAAGTAGATGGTGACAAAACTCCAAAACTTGCAAGAAGTTATTATGGAAATAGTGGTTGTGGTTGCTGGTGGCTGGGACGGGGACACGGAGGGTGGGAGCCCCAAGGGTTTTCAAGAGGCTGAGCAACGTAAGGGCTCATTCCTCATAGACTCAAGTCCTATGGAGCCTTCTCAGACATTCCTCCTACGTGGTGTAGGAACTGGCAGGTGTTTGCCAGAGTAAAAGAGAAAATTAAAAAGGAAAAAGAAAGTGAGTAAGAAAAAAAAAAAAAAGTTTGGTGAGGAAAACAACTCCACCAACCAAAATAAACCAGGCCAGTGATTTTTGTACCACACTCTTCATGAGAGCAGAGAGGTGGTGTTTATTCTAAATGAACCCTTTTCTTCAAGTTGCTGCTAATCCACGCTTTTACGTGATCCAGGAAAATCGGTCCTCATGGGCCAATGAACATCTTAGCACGTATGAGTATTTGGAAAAAGAGTCACCTATTACCACAGGGTTTGGATTTAGATGCTGGATACAAATAGAGAGCAAACAAAACTAACAATAACAACAACAAAAAAAAACCCTTGTGGTTTGGATCTAAAAAAAAAAAGTCTCAGAAATGACAACTGTGTGGTAAGTCTGATGTCAAACCGAGTTAGCTGGGAAGGTGTCTGGGATGCTGTGGAACTGTGAGGGTATTTGGAATCTAGGGCTAACAGATGTCTCACTCTGCTTGAAAGATGTCAAGATGCTGTTCCTAAGGGCCTATGAGTTCCCTTGGGACAAAGCCACTGATAGTTTTACAGAAAAAATGCCTAAGCTGACGACCATATATCCAACACAAGGAGTCAAGAAAAGAATTGGGGGGTGGAGGGGGTAGCGAGGAGAAACAGTCAAGCTAAGACATGCAAAAAGGAATGGAGGGAGGGAGGAGGGCGGAAGGAGGAAGGGGATAGGGAGGGAAGGAAGGAAAGAATTCAAAAATAAATACATGAAAGATCCATGATTCAGGGTCTTGAGTCCTATTCAAATCTTTGTTTGATAGGAGGTGCTCTGTGAACCTAGGGGTAAAGGAACATTGATTTTTGTTTGCATTATGTAGGATAACGGCGTGCGGCGGGCAGACAGTCACTTCCAACAGGAGAAAATGAGCAAATCTTTTCAGCTAGCGATGATTTACAGAAGAAAACCCTCCTTGGCAGGGGCAGCAGGCTCAGACCCTCCTTGCTGTCGAGTGTCTGGGAGAGATGGCCCATTCCTAGCTTTGCCCTCATCTGCACTTCACACGAGGAGTCCTGAAGAAGCAGCAGTCCTCCAGCAGCAGGAGGAGGGCTAAGATGTTTCCGGGCCCAGCCTAAAAATATCTCCCTTGACAGCCTGTCACCGTGTCTGAGATTCCACCATTATAAATTCATTCCTCTCTGTTAAGGCATTTTGTTTCCAGCTCTCTCTTAAAATACGGATATCCCAGAGAACACAGCTCGGGCGAGGCACAGGCAGAACACAGACGAGGAGTGAGACCTGGATTTCTGGCTCCGTTCTGCCTGGGAACGCACTGTGTGAGCTTGGGCGAGTCATTTTCACTTTCTGGACCTCAGTGTCTCCACTGATTAAAAAAAAAAAAAGAAAGAAAGAAAGAAAGAAAAAAAAAACACAGGAGTAAAAGGGTAGACGTGGTGGTCAGAGAGCTCGAAGATGTCTGGTTTCAAGAGGGAAAACATTGTGCTCATTTTAGGGTTTGTCCCTGGATGCCCTGTGTCCACTGGAACAGCTCTTCTGGGCCAAAGGGCATGGAGGTCAGGTCAAATAGTGTCTACTTTCTCCCTCTTAAAAAATAAAATAAAATAAAATAAAATAGGGGCACCTCGGTGGCTCAGTGGGTTAAAGTCTCTGCCTTCGGCTCAGGTCATGATCCCAGGGTCCTGGGATCCAGCCCCGCATCGGGCTCTCTGCTCAGCAGGGAGCGTGCTTCCTCCTCTCTCTCTCTGCCTGCCTCTCTGCCTAGTTGTGATCTCTGTCAAATAAATAAATAAAATCTTTAAAAAAAATAAAATAAATAATATAATAAAATCCCTGTGCCTCTCTTATATTTGACATCTCAACGGATGGCATCTCCCAAGTCCCTTAATGCCCAAACCCTTGGGGGCATCCAGAATTCCCCTCGGCCCACCTCCCACATTCAATCTATCAGCAAAGCCTGTTGACTCTACTTTCAAAATATGGCCTAAACCTGATCACTGGGAGCCACCACTACTTCTCTGGAGACCTCCGTGGCCCAAGACAGCATTACCTCCCCTTGGATTCTACCATTAGCCTCCTAACTGGGCCCTGCTCAGATCTTGCCCACCCAGAGCTTCAGCTCTTCATGCCCAGCTCGTCTGGGGATGCCTCGAAGACATAAATTAGATCCTATCATTCCCCCAGACCATCCCTCTCTTCCTTTCTCTCTCTCATCGTTAAACCCAAAGATCTCACCAAGACCAACAAAACCCCCTATAGCCCAAACCTGGGTTTGCCTTGGCCTCATCACCTCCTGGAAAGATCCCCTTGCTGTTGCTCAAATTTGTTCCGACCTCAGGATCTTTGCACTTGCCATCCCTCTGCCCAGAAATCGCCCCTTCCAATATCTTCATGGCCTACTCCCCAACTGCTTTCTGGTATCTCCTCAAGGGCCCCTCCTAAGGGATGCTTCCCAGACTACCCTGGCTAAAGGAGCAAAATCCCTTCCACATCCTCACCCTACTTAATTTTTCTGCCAATACTCATCATCCGGACATTGTGAGAAGCCATCATCACACTCATTTGCTCACTTTCTGTCTCCCCCTCCACAGTATAAGGTCCAGGAAGGCAAGCTTTGTTTTGTTAACTGCTGCAAAATCATACCTGGAATGGCGCATCTGGGATATCTTAGGTGCTCAGGTTAAGCAGAACTGCACTAACCTGGAGGCCAATCTAAGCATTCCATGGGATGGGATCAATGCCAAGGTCTTTCCTGCACTATTTCAGCAGGACAGGATGTCCTGGGGAGTCAAAGGTAGAGCAGACTGTTGAGAGATCAAGGTGGGGCAGTGTGGAGGATACAAGGTCTGCAGGGGAGATGAAGAATCTCAGCAGAATTTACAAGTTCATGGGCTGCAAGTTCTTGATTGAGACCAGAGGAAGCCAAAAGGCCCTTGTGGACAGATTCCAAAAGGCGGACAAAGGGTAGGTTGTGAGTGGGAGGAGTTCTGAACCACCACCACCAGGGAGAACTGATCTGAAATTTATTCTATCCCAAGGCTGGTCCAGACAGCTTCCCAAAGCTGAGCTCTGATCATCAGGTCACTCCCCTGTCTAACTGCCTTCTCAGGCTCCCAGTGTTCCCCCATCAAGCCCCAGGGAGTGCTGCGAAGCTAGAGAAGGTGGGAGGAGGGGGAGTGCTAAGAAACATCAGTCATTCTTGCAGGATCCTCCCCAAAGCCTCAGTCTGCCTCCCTTCCCTTTTAACCCCAGGCCTTGGCTAGTGTCTCTCATGAAGTAGTCTTAAGAGAGTGTGACCCCAGTAACTGTACTGAAGGACAACTGTATGCCACTCACTAGAATCCTCACAAAACCAGGGGTGGTATAAGGCCTCATTTTACAGATGATAGGACTTAGCCACCAAGGCCCAAGCACCCAACCAGTAAGCCATAAGGTCTCTCACCGACAGCCCATGCCTCCATTCCCGCGCAGCCTGGGGGTTCCCTGGTCACACTCTGTCCCAGCTATTACAAGGCTGAGGCTGGAGAGGCTGCCACCTATCTGGGCCTGCACCACGGGAGCCCAGTCTCCCCCTAGGCCTGAGCAGCCCGCCCGCAGGGGGCGATGGTGGCACGGCTGGCTGCAGTCGCCCTGAATGCGGGGTTGGCCAGCAGGAAGCAGCTAAGGTTAACGAAAGCGCCAGGGCCAGGGCCAGGCGCTAGGGGAAACCCTGGCAGCACTAAGCACCCCGCTCCCCGCCCCCCAAGGCGGTACCCCGGCTGTGATGAGCGATGCCGCCAGGCCGCCAGTGCTGACCAGAGCTCTCTAGCCCTTGTTTGATGAGCAGCGGCCAATAAATTCATTAATCATCATTTTATGCCTCATCAAACCCCCTCCAAGCCCCTCCATGGGAGTTACACAAATTAGCCCCTGAAAAGACAGTAATTTCAGTATAGCGAGGTAAGTGCTTTCTGATGGGCTCCGCGCACAGAGCTCTCCTGACAAGCCAATCCATCAGCGCCTTGGGGATGGGGCGCGGCCTTGCCGCCCAGCCTAGCCGGGCCTCACCCGGCCCAGCCCTGGCCAGCCTCCCCTGCGCCAGCCCTCTCAAGTCCTGCCCAGCTTAGCTTCCGGGGGGCTACCTGGAGCGGGTCTCCGACGAGGGCTCCCCTTTCCCGGGCTCCTTTACCCCCAGGCACCGCTGGCTGCTGTGTCTGGCCTCCTGTCCTCACCCACCCCAACGTCGGCCCCAGCCCTTCCGAAAAGAAGAAAAATTTGGCAGTGGGGGGAGTCCCAGGCCCAGCTTGGGGAACGGACTAAGGATGGCGGAGGAGGACGAGCCAGCTTTGAAGTTCTGAACTCCAGACCCGGGGAAGGAAGAGCCAAGCAGACCTTTCTCCTCCTAATGCCTAGATGTCCGGTTCCGTGACCCCTTGAAATTATTGAAGGGCTGTGTATATCGCGTGCGCACGTTATGGGGTGGGCTGGAGGGTAGGTAATCCATGGCGTCCCGACGATTCTGAAAGAAACCCCAGGCTCCAAAAGACAGCCATCTGGGAACAGAGAAGGGGGTCCTTCTGTCTAAAGGGCGGCTCCACGGGACCCTGGTGGCGGGGGTGGAGGTGGGGCGCGCCTAGCCCTTTTCGTGGCCCTGGTTTCTTTCTCTCTGAGACAGCCACCTGGGGTGAAAGACGACGCCTGGGGAGGAAAACAAGAAGGGATTTTCTATCAAATGGACCGGGGCCGGTTGGACTCCAGCATGGGGAGCTGAGTAAGAGACGGGAAGGGAAAGAGCCAGAGAAAATTCTGGCGAGGAGTGGGATATTTGCAAAAGCGAAGACCACGCCGCGCCTTCTCTTTCTGGTCCTGGAGCGCAGAAGGTCCCATGGGCACCCTACCCGGCGGCAAGGGGCCATGCAAAGGAGGTCGAGGAGGAGCCGCCGGCCGAGGGGAACCTACCGACCGGCCAGCGCACTATAACCGTGGAGGGCTGGAGCGCTGAGCGACGCGCGGCTCCTTCATTAGCGTCCCCTCCGCGGCGCTGCATGCCTCAGAAAATAAGTTAGCAAACGGGGAGCCGTTTATCTCTTTTATCTTGGGGCCTGATCCAATTAAATAAGTGCACATTTACATTTGCATCCATCAGGCGAGAGCGCTGAGAGCCCGGGGTTTGCTCGGAGCAAATAAAAGCAGATTTCACTGGGAAAATGTGGCGTCTCGGCGCGCCGGGCTCGTCCCGGCGCCGGAAACGAGCGCAGCGAGGAGGGCCGCTTTGGGGACTGAGAGCTGGGGCCTAGAGCCGACAGGAGGCCAGAGACCCCCCGCAAGGGCCGGCAGGACCGACCTGGGCAGGAGGTGCGGCCAGAGCTGCATCCCCGCCCCAGAGGCGATCCTCCCTTAGGCCACAACCTGGGCCCCCTCTTGTGTCCTGGACCCAAGTCGCATTTAAACGAAAACGAAAAGGAGAGCAACTCTGGCCAGGTCACCGAGGGAGACCCGTGGGGTGGGTCTAGGGACAGTCCTGCAGTTTTGGCCAGTTTGGAAGGAGGGCATATGGCAAGGTCTCAGTCAGGCCCGATTTTCCTAGTCGGTGGCCGAGTGGAAAGGGACGCCAAGATCCAGGCCGAGGACGCGCCTCCGCTTTCCCCCAGTATCTCTGCACCCGGGGAGATCAGTCGACACTATGGGTTAGCTGCTTCTGTGGGAGTAAAAACGGACGCTCAGGTGTGCACCTCTTGGTTTGCTGCGCCAACCTCATCAAAATGCTTTCGAAATAGGAGGGTTTCAAGAATGGGAAGGTAGTTTTGTTTTTCCTTTTTCTATGGATGTGCAACGCATAGGCCAAAAGACAGAAACGGTTTTACGGGGTGCGGTTGCGTGGTAGACCCCGGATAGGCCAGCCCGCAGACTAAAAACAAAACTGTGCGGGTTCCATAACCCTGGCCCGGAAAGGCCAGCAGAAGGTAAGCGCACACCTGAAGCCTAGCGGGAGCCGGGGCGCGCTGCCTGGTCCACGCACCGCGGCGGTCTCCCACCCGCACACTGTTTCAACCGTGGGTGTATTTCCTCAATTGCCTGCCGCCTAGTTTCTGACTAGTTTCTGCCCAAACCGTGGCGGGAATCGGTGGGGTTAAAACTGTTCTAATCGCGAGCCCTGCTCTCCAAATCTCCAATGCTAACTGGGTCCTGGGACCCGAGCCGCGGCGAGTGCGGTAGCTGGGCAATTTCAGTTTGACCCGCTTGGGGTTCAGAGCTAAGACCCCGCTGGGGGTGGGGGACAGAGCCAGGTCTTGCCTTAACTCCTCCTCTCTGCCAACAGCGTGGCGCCAGGGGACCAGTAGGCGGCGCCCTTCCTAAACTGCATCCGCGTTGGGCTCCCTCCTGGGAGCGCAATCACATTCCTTTCACTTTGGGCGCTTTGCGAAGCGCTATTGCTTGCGTCTGCCCGAGCAGGCAGCTAGTCGTGGGGGACAGGTGGGTCATTTCTGAAACTGCACGTACGACCCTCCCCCGCAACCTTCCAGGCTCCAAGGGCTTCGCACCTCTAACAAAACGAGAGGCCCCGAAGGGTTTGCAAACCAGAAGGCCTCGATGCAGGCCCCGCACCCAGGCCGGGGAACAACATTTCGAGCTAAAGCACTCCGAGCCGAGGAGCGGGAAGAGAAGCAGCAATCTGCCCTTTCTGTAGCTTCTCCTCAGTGTCCGCTCATGCGCCCTCGAGGATTGACTGGGCTGTTGGCTCTTCACCCCCAAATCCCATGAACTGATTCGGACCCACACAGAGAAGTAAGGGAAGGGATCCAGTCAGTCCTGGTTTGGCGCTGCCTCAGGGCGGGTGACTGCATAGACCCCACGCAGTGATCCCTCTGCCCCCTGCTGCCTGGGATTCGGCCCTCCTGAGTGCCAAGCTAAAGGCTCCTGGAGGGGTCCAGAACCAGCGCAGTCAAGTGCAGGTGGCAAAGGCCCGCGCTGCCCCCGCACCCGGGTGTCTTAAGCACTGCCTCGCGCAACTCCCGCACCCCAGTCTAAGCCTGCGAACAAACCTCGACTCCACTGCACCCCGGAAGTTTGCCCTCAGCGCCTCCAAGACGCTCTGCCTTTGAGACGGCCCAAGACGCAGCCAAGCGGGCTCGAGGAGGCACTTGGGAGCGTAAAGACGCTTAACTACTTCTAGGATTAAACGCGGGTGACATCTAATTATCCGAACCCCGAACTGCGGGGCAGGCTTCCCCCAAACTGGAAAGTCTCTAGACACCAGAAAAATCACTGGCCAAGAAACCCAGCTCTGCAAAGAGCAATCCCCAAACTTAATTGGAGGCTTGCATTCAAGACGAAGTACGCAGAGAAACCCGTAGACCCTGCAGAGGCCAAGGGCAGGAGGGATGCGGACAGGGGGCAGCGACTCGGGTTCCAGCCTTCCGGCCCCTGGTGGTTTCGCTCCCTGGCCGGGAGGCTCCTCGCACCGCCCCTCGTTGGGGAGAAACGCCGCGAGCTCCCCGGTGCGCGATTCCCGTTCCCAGGGAGCCCCGCGGGCATTCGGCTCCCAGCCCCGAGCCTCGGATCTCAGACTTGGAGGCCCGCGCCGCGCTATTTGCATATTCCCGAGAACACAAGGAGGCCTGTAATTTTCTTTTTTAAAATCGTTGGGCAGGGTTTAGGGCCAGCGCTTCCAAAACCCCGCAGAGCTGATGTGGTCCTTAAACTCTCTCTTAAGAGAAGGGGACTGGCCTATTCTTCTGACTTTTTTAGAAGAGAAGGTGACTCCTGGGGCTGCATATTCAACGGGGGGGGGGGGGGGTGGGGGGGGGGGGGGAGGCGGAGGGGGAAGTGGGCGGTGGGGGGGGGGGGGGGGGGGGGGGGCGGGGGCTCGGGGGGGGGGGGGTGGTAGGGCTAGTCATCTCTGGAATGCAATTGTTTAAAAAAATCATTTATAATTAAAGGGACAAAATAAAATACGATCATCTCATGCATATTTAATCACTCACACTTCCAGCTTTGAAACCATTTTCCCTGCGTGAATTTTCTCACTATTTTAAACTCTTAAATCGACTGCTGTTCGCAAAAACATCTGGACAATGCAGGTTGCAAACTTGTTTAAATTCGAATAAGCGAATGGAGTCCCGTCGCAGGTTTAAAAAAAAAAAAAAGCAAAAGTTAAAACTTCGATGAAAGTTTGGGGTGTGTCTGAAAAAACAAGTAGGGTTAAAGTAATCTTGAGTAGAAATGCAAATATGTGCATTCTGATTTAGGCTAATTAAACTGGTGTTATGTGCAAACACATTCACTCTGCACTCAAGCTTGGGTTTAATAGAGCAAATTAATTCCCCTGGCTGGAGTATGTTTTTGCGGTAAACCCTCCCCTCCCCCGACCACCGAAAATTTCCCACGAAGTAAAACACGTCCTCGGTTCCACCTCTCCGACGCAAAATGGAGACACGAACACCGACACTGTTGGCGGGCCTCCGGCACAGGGCGGTGTCTTTTCCCCATTTGGGATTGAGACTCATCCTGATTTTTCATTTTGAGATGAAACATGCGGGATTAAAACTAGAAAATAAACCCCCTCCAATACTTTTGTTACTACTTAGACTTTCGAATCAGAGACAGGAAAAGTGCTAACGCGACGACAAGCCTGATCGAGTCCACAACAGCCTCATTATCTAGGCAAATGTCTTCGAACTTTTGAAGGCCACTTGTCCAAAAAGGGGAGCGTGCGGGTGCGGGGGCTGGGGGCACCCTCCAGTTCGTTCGGGGCTCCCCTCACTGCCCCCAAGCGACTCTGGCTCTCCATCCCCCACTTCCGCCCACTCTCTCCAATCTCCGACTCTGCAAAGTGCAGGCTTGTATTTCAGGACAAGTGTGACACCTACCTGTGAAAGGGGGGAACCGTCCCCTAGCCAGTCCCGCGGCCCCAGTCTCGCGGCTGCGCGGGGATCTACGGGGCTGCCTACCACCCGCACTGTCGCGGCTGGAACATTTACTAATTTAATCAAATCCAACGAAGAGATCAATGCCCAATTTTAAAGGGGTAGGGAAAACAGTGACTTGGGAAAGCCTTCTCCTTGGCATCCCCTAACGCTCCCCGCCCGCATTAGCCCACAGCACCTTTGAAATAGTAATAAGGGCTAAATCCGGCATAAAATCGAACTCATTAGCAAAGTTCACCAGCTGATTGCTTTGCATAAAACACGACACTGATTGGAAGTAATTAGGTTAAGCGATGGTGCTCGGGTGGTGCGTGTCTCTAGCAGGCTTTACCATCTCTTCTCCCTTCTGGGCACACACTTGGGTCTCTCTGCTCCTTCCTCCAGGGTCCAATCTCCCCCAAGCAGCCTGCATCAGGGATCCAAATCTGCATTCCCAGCAGGGCCAGGGTCCCCGGGGCCTGCCGCCTAATTATGGCTTCCCCCTGGCACACTGAGGTTCTGTGGAACCTTTCATTCCCACTTCGGAAAAAAAAAAAAAAAGAAAAAAAGAAAAAAAGAAAAAGAAAAAAGAAAGAAAGAAAGAAAGAAAGAAAGAAAGAAAGAAAGAAAAAAAAGAAAGAAAGAAAGTTGCAGTTTCCACCTTTTGTCCAAGGGGATGGACAGTTTATTGAGGCTTCTAAAAAGTAATGAGTGGCTCTGATTATGTTAAAATCTCTTTTAATTAAATATTTTGCATTTTACAAAGGCGGCTGCAGTTTCTTTTACTTTTTAAATCTAAGAGTATAACCTGTTTCCTTTCTGTAATAATACTTTAGCTCATACCCAGAAAAATCAATAGGTGTAAAAAATTAAATTAAACTTGTATTTTTAAACTATGAAACAGTTTCGGGGGAAACACAAATGTATATATTTATATTACAAAAAAAACATTAAATGCCTGTACAGGTGTCTTAATTTCATAATTTACTTCAAAGATATTGAATTATCAATTTAAATACAAAAATGCTACATTAAATATACAGAATAAGATTTAATACAAATCCTTTTTTAAATTTTTTTTCTTTTCGGTTGGTTAAGACATTTTTGTGTGGGGAGATGTTTACATGGGTATGTCATCCATCTCCATGAACTATAAACTTTTTAATAGGAGGGGTAGTTTTGTTTTTCTCTCTTGTTGATGGAAAAATAACTGCCAAGGCCATGTTTTTTTAATAAATTAGGAAAGTCCGGGACCGACGCAGCCCGCGTTAAATGTCGGACATACCTTTCTTCAATTCATAGGGAGAGTCTTTGCACAGGTCTAGCTGAGACTGGCTCCGCAACATTTTCGGGTCTTTAGCCAAAGCGTCCGCTCGGTTCAACACGGTCTGGTTTAATCCATTGAAATGCGAGCCCGGACCGGTTGTGGGGCCTGGCCCTGGCCCTGGGTGGCCGTGAAGGTGTCCGAAGGAGCCATAGTTCGTATAGCCGGGATAGAAGGGCGCCGTGTAGTAGAGAGGCCGGGACAGCACCGTCCCGCCGGGAAAGGGGCACTGCGCCGAGGGCGAGCGCGATGGCGCCGGGGCCGGCGATGCGCGGCTGCCTCCTAAGGCTTGCCCCGCTACCGGCCCGGGGCACGGTGGGCATGGAGAGCCTTCGCTCCCGCTGCCCCCGTCCTTGACTTTGTCCGAGGATGTGGCGATCTCTGCCAGAGACCACAGTTTGGGCTTGGCGAGCACCGCCTGTGGCGGCGGCGGTGGCGGAGAGTGTATGACCGAGGGCCCGCCGGGACCGGGGGGCAGCTCTCCCGCGGCTGGATGCGGGCCCGGAGCCGGAGCGCCGGAGGGGTAGTGAGGGGCCGGGTCCTCGGCCAACCGCGTTGCCGCTGGCCCCGCCGGGGAAGGCCCGCCGGCGCGGGGGGGCCCGGGCAGCGCGTCCAGACGGCCCTCGGATGGCGGCTCCTTAAAATCCGAGTCGCTGAGGCTGCCCTCCGTCTCCTTGCCGGCGGGGGTGGGCGGCCCCTGCAGCCGTTCGCAGCCCGAAGCCGCCTTCTGCTCCGCTCCTCCTGCGGGTGAAACCCCAGGCCGTTAGGGACGCGGAGGCCGCGCGGTGGGGCCCAGGTCCCCGCCGGCAAAGGCAGTGACCCTAGCCCCCAACCTCCAGGCCCCCCCTTTTCCTTCTTACTCCCGCTCCAACACACCCTTTCCCGCGTCCACCAACCTGCTTCAGGGCCCTCGGAGTCGCCCTTGTCCTCTGGCTTCTGGGGCTCATCCTCGTCGTTTTTCTCCAGATCAATGTTCTCCTCCTCCTCCTCGTCCTCGCTGCGGTTCCGCGGCGTCCACGTCATCTTGTTCTCCTTCTTGAGGCGCCGGCGCGCGTTGGCGAACCAGGTGGACACCTGGGTGAGGGTCATCTTGGTGATGATGGCCAGCATGATCTTCTCGCCCTTGGTGGGGTAGGGGTTCTTGCGGTGCTCGTTGAGCCAGGCCTTGAGCGTGGCGGTGGCGTCTCGTGTGGCATTCTTCCGGTACGCGGGGTCCCCGTAGGGGTACGAGCCCAGGGGCGCCGCGTAGGGGTGGTACCCTAGGGAACCTGCCATCCCTGGCGTATGATCGTAGGGAGAGCCCTGCAAGGAACAGGCAAAGAGAGGGTGAGAGCGGGCCGTGGTCCCCAGGACCACCTAGACGACCGAAGCACGTTTTCCCTGCGCCCAGGGGTCCTCGAGCTGCGAGGCCCAAACTCCGACTTCCCCTGGGGTAGGGCTGGCGGGCTCAGACCCAGGGGCAACTCTTCCTCCTCCTCCTCCTCCTCCCCCGTAGGGAGAGGGGGGGGCACCAACTCCTGACTCCCATCTTTTGGGGACGCTTGAAGCCGTCCTGGCCTCAGCGGCACCCAGTAGGCCGGCGTCTGCCGGGGCAAGTCCGTCCCCCACGCGCAGATCGGGCCACCTTGGCCAGGCCCTCCACCCACATGGAGGCCTGGGCAGCGGCGGCGACTCGGCACTTCGTGCCCGGATGGCTGCACGTTAGGCGCAAGGGGAGAGAGCAAGGGAAGTCAAGGCATTCCCCCCCCCCCATAGAGAAAGGCAAAGGAAAAGCTAAGCCTTGCCCGGGCACTCTCACCCCCCCAAAAATGTTACCCCAAACCGAAGCCACGGCGTTTTTCCAGAAAGTACACCCGGCCGAAAAATCCCGGATGCACCGCAGCTCGGCCGACTTTTCAGAAATCTAATACCTCCAAATCGGATTGCGAAGATAGGATTACGGATTTGCAACATTTTGGAGGACTAATTAAAGGCGAGGCCAAACACATTTACATTGACTTAGCGCGCTTCTGCTCTGATTTCTGGTCCGTTTCTTTTGAACTACTTTTCCAAAATGGCAAAACCAATAAAGTAAAATAAAATAAAATCTGCAGGGCGGCCTGGAGCTCATGTTTGAGCCAGACGCTGCTCTTTAATTGCAGCGACCTCTCCCCCAAAAAACCCTCTCCGCCCGCTCAGCGACCCAAGCAGGACTCGGCTCTGCTCTCCGAGCAATTCCTGAGCCCGAGGCCCGGGAGAAGCCGAGCGAGACAGTCGCCCAAGTTTGCAGGGGCCGCGAAGCTTGGCGGGGGCGGTCGCGGTGGCGCCAGGGCCCGTGTCCTCCGCAGCCCCCGCCCGCCCCGCGCGGCCCCAGCTGCCCTTGCCCGCCGCGGCACCCGCTCACTCACCACGTACGAAGAGAAGGCGGCGGCGGCGGCAGCCGCGGGGTCGGCACCGTACTGGAGGTGCGAGTTGTAGCCCGGCGAGGGCGCGGTGAAGGCGGTGGAGCCGGCGTAGGGCGAGAATGCCGAGCCCGACGACGAGCGGCCGAGCTCATCCGTGCGGGGCCCCGAGATGACGCTGGTGCTGTACGCCGGGCACGAGTAGAGCGCCAGAGAGGCGGACGGCTGGTACAAGTAGCCCTGCGGGTAGGACATGGCCACACACGGGCATGGGGCGCGCCGCGCCGCGGCCGCCAACGAGCCGGGCGGCGCCCTGCTAGGGCGAGCGGGCGGGCACCTGGCCTCCGGCTGCCCCCGGCTGCCGCTTCTCGGGCCCCGGCTCCCGGGCTCCGGCCCGCGGCGCCTCCTCGCTGGCTTCCCGCGCGCCTCCGGCTGCGACTGCCGAGCCCTCTCCTCTGCGCGCCTTGCTCGCCCCGGCTGGGTTTCTCCCCCCTCCCTTGCAGCTTTCTCTTTTTCCCCCTCGCTCTTTGCACTGGGGGGCTCTGCTTTTGGCTTCGCAAAGGTCCTGCCAAGATGCTAAGTTGGAAATTGAGGATTCTGACGCCTTGTGCGCGCCTGAAGCTCCTCCTTCCCGGGGTGTAGTCGGTGGGAGGACTGGCAGGATCCTCTGGGCGGCCGCAGCCAACCCGGCCGCCAGGCGCGCCTCGCCCTCTCCCTCTTCCTCCCCGGCTCCCTCTCCCGCTCGCTGGCGCTCCCCTCGCCCCTCCCTCGCGCCCGCCTCTCCTCCGCGGCCCTCCTCTCCACCCTCCTCTTTTTCTCCCCCCACCCCCCCCTCTCTCCCGGGTCTCTCTCCCTCTCTCTCTTTCTCAGACTCTCGAGCGCCGGCCCCAGGATGACAATCACATCCCAGGCGCGCCTATCTCTTCCAACTTTCCTTCCCTGCTAAGTCGGGGTAGAGTGGCGGTTCCGACACAAGGCAGGCCCTGGTGGCGGGTCCGGTCGCTCCGAAGCACAAAGGCAGCGAGGCGGCGGGCTGGGCGCGGGCGAACGTTCTGCTCTGTGCTTGCCACAGTAAACAGCGGAGTTAGCGGATTTCTTGTTCCGCAAGAGGCTGGGCTCCCAAGCGGACCGTCACCTACCCGCCCCTGGCTTCTCCCCCAAGCCACGGAGCCGGAGAGCGAGTTGGAGACCTGGAATGAAGGTCCCTAGAAGAGACGGAGGGATGCCCTCGTACGGGGCGCGGGGAGGCCGAGATGACTGTCCCTCTCCGCCAGCAGCAGCAGGTGGGCGAGAGACAGGCCTTGGACATCTGCACGTCTCCGGCCTCCTTCCACCAACTCCCCGCCAAACGGCAAGGAAGGGGGAGGGCCGGGATTACGGGGAGAGCCTTTCTCTAGAGGAGAGGTAATGGGCAAGAGCTGCCACATGAAGAAGCAGCTGTACCAGAGTAGGTCCACGGACCCCACTACACCCCCTCTGGCCCCCACCATGCCTCGCCGCCTCTTCCTCGGGCTTTCCATCCGCAGCTCCCTCTACCAGGCCGGTGGTGGTGGAGGGTGCGGGTCCCCTTCCCCTTAGCGCGCACTTTAGCACCCGCCCACGCTCCATTGCAAACACTCAGCTTTGCCCAACCCAACCACTGTTTGTTCAGCGAGGCGCTGGCAAGGCAAACACACACAACTGAGTCACAGGCAGATCCCTTGCCCACGACGGCCACACAGTTAGAATACAAAACAGACCCCCTGCCTGTCTCTCCATCCCGCGCAGCCACAAGCCAGACGCACTCGAACTCTGGGACAGACAGGGGCGCTGGTGAACCAAAACAGGGCTGGCACAGTGTTGGGCACTCCACTGGAGCTCGGTATATCACGGACTTCGTGACCTTTCATAAAACTGCGGCACACGCAGGCCGAAAGACAACTACACAGTTCCCCGCAAAGACTTTGACAAGCAAGATACACTTTATTTACAGAGCTCCAGGCCCCTCACACTGACCCACTGAAGTAAACTCGGACGCGCTCCGGTGCAGGACTTCACGCAGGCGCGCTAACTCCTCCCCCAGCGTCAGCTTCGCCCCCCCCCCCCACGCCCCGCCCCTCAAGCAGACATTCGGCAATGTCTCTGTCAGCCCCGCCCTGTCCCTCCTTGCCTCCATCTCTAATTGGACGCTGGCCTCCACTGGCCCCGCCCCTCAGCGACGTGAGCCCACTTCCCTCCGAGTCACGGCGCCGAGGGGGTGGGACAGGGCGGGGCGACGGCGCGCTATTGTCATGGAGACGAGAAGCTGGCCGCCACGGAGGCGGGCACTGCCCGGCCCAGGTGGCTGCCAGCGGGCCGGGACTGAGGCGAGGCCGGGCGCCCGGGACGGCCGGAGCGGGAGGGAGCGCCTAGCTGGCCGGTGATGGCTTTTCGGGCGGCCAAGGGGAGCTCGGTGTAGTCCGAGTGGTCGCGGGGAGCTACCCCCTCCTCGTTCCCTTTGCTCCCGCCTCTCGCGGCCCTTGTGCTCCTCAGCGCCCGCCCCCGGCTCCGCCCGCCGCCGCCGCCGCAGTCGCCGCCGCCGCCGCCGCCGCCGCCGCCCCTGCCGCCGCCGCCGCCCCTGCCGCCGCGGCAGCCCCTCGCGCTAACGGTCGGTAGCTGCCCGCGCGCGCCGCCCGCCGGGGGCTCGCGCCAGCCACGAGGGAGCGTCCGCGGTCCGCGCGCCCGCGCGGCGGAGGAGAGGTGGGTCCCGGGTACCCTGTCCCGCCGCGTTCCCGCCGGGTCGCGCCCGGGCTCACTGCCCCTAGCGCCGCGTCCGAGTCCCTTCGTGGACCGGATGGCCGCGGCGGTGCCCCGGGAGCCGCAGGGTGGGCGTGGGCCGCGTGAGTGTTGGGCAGGCCTTTCCTGATGTCAAGGTGCCCGGGCGGGCGCGCGTGGGCGTGTCCCCTCCATCCACGCGCGGCCGCAGCACCCTCTCGGCTCTCGTCCAGGATGCTGTTTTCTGACATGGAGCCATGGAGGTTTGTGCCACCGAGAATCTGAGTCTGTCACACAGACATCCTCATTACATCATCCTGCCACTCTGGGCCGCTAGGCTATCCCCCCTTGCCCTCCCCTTTCCTTTTACTGTCTTCTTTTTGGTGTCAAGGTCTGGAGAGAATCCCGAAAGATATTGAAGCATTTCGAATTTATAGTTCTGTTGCCGTGGTTGTCACCTCCGCTCGACGTCAAATTTAAGACTCATTTCTTAAGGATGTCTCTATTTTCTGCTTTATTTGCACATTGATGGCTCTGCTGCTCGGCTGGCCACGGCCGCCTGGCGTCTCAGACTTGTGTTAATATGTGAAATGGAAGAACTGATCATTAGCAGGCAGATGGGATTCAAATAGCATCTGGCGGGGTTTCTCAGTGTTCCTTTGAAAGTTTTTACGTTTTGGCTGGTAAACACGAGGTTTTTACCTTTTGATCTTGGTAGTGGCTACGGTTAAGGTTCCCTCTCCCCTGCCTTCTCCTTTATTCATCAGCTTTCCCGTTTGGGAACCTGCTTACTTTTTAAGCTGTAGTTTCACTGGTCTCTGGTCACTGAAGCTTCCCCCCCCCCCCCCCCCCCCCCCCCGCAGAGGTGGGAACACTCTCCCTCTCCTTCTAAGTTACCAAGATGACTCCTTTGGGAGGGGGAGAGTCTTGCATTTATATCCTTCTGAACATTTTAACTTACACTGGGGATAGGCATGCCCTGATTGCTTTTAATGTAGGACCTTTAGAAAATTGTAATTTTAAGAGTTCCTAAAGGTTTATTGGTTTGTCATGTCTGCACGGATCCAGTTATGCATAACTCTTAAAATTTCAAGCTTTAAAATAAGATCCACAATTGCATTGCCAAGACATGGCTGCAAAGCTTGCTGTTCGAGTTTTGGCCGAACAGTTGTCATTGTGTAAATCAAGTGCAAAAGAGGTTATTCCTGTTTATTTAGTGTAATAACTGTTTACAGTTAAAACTTTAAAGACTCATAAAAGTAGGTCTGCTGTATTTTAAAGATCTCATCATTCTTGTGGGTGAGACACAACACCGGCGCTAGGAAAGGCAACAGATTGCTTCTGTCATATCGCTTTGCTGTTTTGGAGTGTACTTAAAGGATTATGATTGATAAGGCTGTCTTGCCAGAGAATGTTGACACAGGTGTGCATCGTTATCTTAATTAAGATCCTGAGAAAATGTTGTCTATAAAATGGTGACATAAGAAGGGCGGCATATTTTTGTACAGTTTTGCTTTTGGAGAATTTAATTGCACTTGAAACCCGTCTTTGAGCTTCCAGATTTTGCGAGCAGTCTGGCAACAGAAGTTTTAGAGAGAAATGGTAGTTTAATGTTAAGTGCTCTGGCATGTAGTAATACTACTTGTGGCTTTTTGGCCATGCCTTTGTCAGCTTTCTTTGTGCTCTTTGTGGAGTCATGGTTACTAATTTAGAAAGAAAAGCATAAATGGGACAGTCTGTTATTAAGCAAACATTTATTAATGTTGAGAATAATTCTGTAGAGGAAGTCTCGCTTAATGTGCAGAAGCAGGAATATAATAAAAAATGTAAATATATGAGAAATTCATGCCACTTTATATTTTGGAAAACAGTCTCCTAGAATGTTTTAATGCTCGAAAGTAGTTTCTCTATTCACATCATCAAGTATTTAGCTTAGTTGTTTATGGAATGCCTTGTTTTTATTTCCAGAAATAGAAGAAAACTGTTTTATTTCTTCCAAAGTATTGTCTATAAATTCAAATTATGAGCAAGTGAAGGTAGTGCCTTTAGCCTCTTATTAGTTTAAGGATCTGAATCATAACCTGGGCGACCACTAAAATAATATCACAGTCCTTTACTTCAAATTTCTGAATGCAAAAACAATAGCAAGAGGGATGCTGCTGATTATATTACCCTTGGCTCACCCAGCACCTAATACCCTTTAACATAAGTATTGCATTAAGATTTCCCCCTCTCTTTGTAGCTCATGATTTCCTGGAAGCTGGCTGTCCATCAGTGGTGTATATAAGATGTGTGAGTGTTTTTCTTTAATATTATAAGTCACTGTAGAAAGAGGAAATGAAAGTGGAGGAGGCCATAGGCATATGATCGGAGAAGCCAGGTGTAGAGTCACAGCTCATTCGTGACTCCAAGGATAATTAGCTAGCTAGAATTACATGGTAAACTAAAATCAAAGAAAGACTTATTTAGATTTGTTTGGTGAAACTAAAACAAGAGCATTAATTTTGAGATAATTGCTTTCCTTATCCCTCAAAGCCCCCCCCCCCCATCAACATTTTTGTTCTGGCAGCTAAGATCAGCATCCCTCTGCTGTTACCCATGTGTTGTTTTCAGATTTTATATGCTGTGTTAAAAGAAATGAAATAAGAATGGGAACTAATTACCTATTGTGTGTCTTAATGAATAGCAAGCACCCCATAATTGTTAATATACTTTTACATATAGAAATCTTAGGAAAAATTTAAATGTTCTTCAGTTGATAATGTGCAAGTAAGTGCAATCATGTAGTCCTAAGTGAATTAAATGTGTTCTTTAGAATATGAAAACAGTGCCATATTTTGGAATCATGTTTTAACTCTGAGGTAGCACAGCCTTTTTTGCCTGTTAATAGCTGAATATCTGTGTGTTTTTCCCTTCAATTTCTACATTTTATCGGCTCCTTTAATTTTAACATCTTTTTGGTATATTGTTAGCTGTTTTATAGAGAATAATTGTTCTTAAAAGATGGAACTGATGCGACTCTAAGATGATGTAAAATCCTGGAATTGTTTTTTCCTTCTGCAGTAATGACTGGGCTTTGATCTCACAGCACCACTGTGAAGTGTGATACTTATAACTTATTTCTGCATACATTTGCAGTATTTTTATAGCTAGAGTATACCTAAGCACCGACTTAGCTTGGCAAATTAACTTAGATGCTTCAAAATTGAAAACCAGTATATTCTAATGTAGTTCAAGTTTAAATCTTTATTAGTAAGGATGCACTTAACATTTGTTCAGGAGAAGGAAATATAATTTTCTCCGGCAGTTGTCATTTATGTAATTCATTTTTCTAGTCTTTTCTCAGGCTAATGCTATTCCACACCTCGATACAGCCTTTATTTGTTTATTTGGCATAATATGGAGTGATACCTTGGAGGAAATTAGATTAGATATTCATATCTAATATCCCAAAAGTATTTAACTAGTCTTCTGTGTTTCTTTAAACAGAATCATTTTCTTTTCTTTTCTTTTCTTTTCTTTTCTTTTCTTTTCTTTTCTTTTTTTTTTTTTGTGCAGGTTGTAAGTACGATGCTTCCATAATACATTTGGATGTTTTCAGCTAAGTTCACTTCTGAACTATGGAGTTCCTCCAAAAGTTGGCTGAAATTTGTCCTTGTATATCCCTAAGCTCATCTGCAAGTGAGTGTCTGCGACACAGTGTGTTTGTGTGTGGAGTAAACCCAAAATAGCGTCAGTATTGGTTTTACCAAAGTATTTATATTAGTAATAGGAACTAAGTACAGAATGTAAAGAATGTCACTTGAGGCCTTTGATTATTAAAATTTTACTAAATGCATTAAACAAAAGTTCAGTGAATAGAAAAAATTCTGATTCATGGAAATTTACTTAACAATTAATTTTTAATGATAGCATTGGATGGTGAAATTGTAAACTCAGTGCTTTCCATAAAAGTCAAGACTGAGGTTATATTTTATAGAAATGGAGTTACTACTTAAAGGAAATAATCTGCTTATGCCAAATCACAGGTTTTGATTATTTTCATTACCCAGTTCTTTCAAAAGTTAATTTAATGGGAGAATCAGCTCCAGGCAGGGGTACCAAACTCTTTTAATGATAAAGGGTATACAGGTGTGTGTAAAGCTTGTCATTTCTCATCAGAATAGGAACTTCTGAATATAAGCAGATGAGAAAAAATTATTTTGCGGTGTATTCGTGTTGTCTATTGGGGAGAGCAAGGAACTGGGTTTAGTGATAGAGAATATTTTGAGGTAAAGAAGATGGTTGTATGACCAAAGGAAAAAAGGCTAGCTGAAACAGAAGGTAGCTCTAGTTAGTATAGCCTGCAGTAGAGGAAATGCTTCTCTGTAAACTTTCAAAGGGCTGAAAGTGATTTTTAACATAAAGATGAAATTATATGTAATTGTTTTTAAATAACACACTTGTGTTTCCCTGTCACTGATTGGGTCTTATGGAGACAGGGTTTCCTGTGTGACTTGAAGCTGGTGCCTTACAGCTAGTTAGAAAATATACGACAGAAATCTAAGGAAAATGTGACGCAGTGAGCAGTCTGATTCCTCCCCGCATGCCTTTAAGCTTCATCTTTGTTGTTGTTGTTGTTGTTGTTGTTGTTGTTGTTGTTTTTAACCACGTGTAAAGTTGTTGAATTTAAAAGACAGAGGATTGGGTGCTCCCCCCAAGGAAAAATATAGGAAAAATCTAAACATATGTGCAAATTGGTTTTGTTTTATATCTGTTGTCAACCAAAATTTATTATTAAGGTTTATAATTGATGTATATTAATGATACTCAAATGTATTAAAACTAGTGCTCCTTTTATATAAAATAGGTGGGAGGGTCCCCTATTTAAAAAAATATATGAAGAAAACATGTCCTTTCAACAGTAATGGGTTATGGTTGATTAATTGAGAAGGTTGTACTAAATGTTCTCTAGTGGAAGTAGCTAGAGTGTGCTTTTTGAGAAACGTGTCATTCACGAATAAGATCAATTGAAGTATTGATAATTAAATTGTAATTCCATGAAGGAAGGAAGTGCAGGGGAAGATGAAGCTAACTATTGCTGTTTTTCTTTTTAAGAATCTACAGTTCATAATGGAGCTACTGTACTGGCTATCGGAAGGAGGAGATTCAGAAGATAGGGAGGTAATACTATCTCTTTTAAAAGAATACTTTCCTCTGTAATCCTGAGCCTTTATTACATATAAGAACTTTATCTACCAGCCAGCAATTTCTTTAAATGTGGGGTATGAAACGATCTGACTTTCCCGTGCTGAGTTTTGAGCTGCTTCTCCTAGGGCTGTGGGCTGTGCTGGGAGAGCGGAGAGACCTCATCTAGGCCTACTCAGCACCCTTAAAATAGCTTCTTTCTGAGAAGTAGACCTGTGACAGTGGCCTCCCCGGGCCTAGTAGACGTCATTTTAGTTGGTGGCTCATGTGCATGCATTCAGCATGTTGCTTGCCTGTCCTTGTTCACCTCCCAGTCTTTGTTGTCTTCTCTGGGAGCAGACTCTGCGCGGGGCGATCTCCTGCCAGCCTCAGCCAGACTCTGGGTGGGAACCTCGGTGCTTGACAAGGGGCTCCAGAGCTCTGCCGGGGAGTGAGCTGGGCCCAGCCGGGGCTGCTGCGACGCCGGGCCTCCCACACGTGGGGGTCCTTTTCCTTGTTCACCCCTTGAGCTCCGTTGCCATTTTCCTGGCAGTCCTGGGCCAGGGGTAGTGCTTTCCTTTTCCTCTCGCTCGGGCTGGCTTGCTGCTGCCTCTGCAGCTGTTGCAAGAACTCCCATGGAATGGAGGACTCTGTTTTCCTCTGGACGATGTCTTTGATCATTTACCCGGGTGCTTTTGCATTTTCAAAAATCTAATGTTAGTGTTAAAGAAGGACTCTGAGAGTCTCGAAGGACCAAATTCATGCCCCGTTGGTATCCGTACGAAAAGCTGCTGTCTCCTCATTGCCACATTGAATATACAGGTGAAATTAAAAACACAGTAAAACCCTTTTATGAAGGACCAATGCCTGAGAATGTGTATATAGGCTTAAGTTGTGGAATGGTATTTATAGCTATTTTTTTTTCCTTTTTAAGAAAAATGATATACTTTTCTAGTCACCCAAAATATCTGCGTCCTGAACTATACCTATGGAGGGGTATATTTATGTATTTATGGTGGTATATATTTAATAGGATAATAAAAGGTTTCATGGTGTCCAGTGATACAATTCAGAAATCAGTAAGCAGGGTGGTAGCTAAAAGCAAGTTCTTCCAATTAAAAGGACTAATGTACATTTAAAAAACAAAAACCTGCAGAAAGAAGACTCTTTGATCTTTAAATAAAATGATTTTTTTGGTGAACAGAACAAGAAGGCGAAGTACACCGATCTCAGATTCTCGTATTGATGGCGAGGTAGAGATTGTAAGCCGAGGGAGCAATGTAAATGTAGCCTGGAAAAAATGGTGGTATCGGCGACTACTTAGAAAGCAGTTTACATTCACAAAACAATTCCATATCATGACCTTGACCAACTTTTACACTTCAGATACTTGGGTTATTACTTCAGTTTTTAAAGTATCAGTCTGTAGCCTGGGTGTAGAATGCAAGGGTATTTTTGAATTGACTGGGTCTTGCTGGTCATCTTAAAATAGGCTACAATATTACAAAGTTGAAATGTAATATGTATTAATAGAAGGAAAATATAAAATCTAATATCCGGGCAACTGAGACCTTTAAACCTACTTTAAAAGTATAATCGTGACATCTACGACACTATTTTTTGTCTTTGCTGTATGGGCAGAATTATGGGTATTCTACAATCCAGATGTCTTATTTATTAATTCCAAATTTCATTCTCAATAACGGACATTGAAAATAAAAGATGTATGTAGGAGAGTCAAGTTTTGAGTCAGAGGCTAATTTATTAAGCATTCGTATACATACATAGACCAGCAGCCTTGATTAATGTAGCACTGTGAAAGGGGACAGGTAAAACAGTTTTCAGTTGAAATTTACTAAGGCAGCAGCCATTAAAATTAAATGTTTGTTAACATAATAGCGATGGCGTTTTCTCCTCCTCCTCCTTGTGGTTTTGTCCAACTAGATGTTACAGTGGCAGTTGCACTGACTGTTGAGTGTTTAAATGATGACACCATTATGTGAAGTGATTTTGAAATGAGAGATTTCAGCCAAGAATTACATCTGCTCCCATCTACCTCAAATCATACTCTCTGGCAGTACGGATTATGATTGATTTGTTTGTGACAGATTGCAGGAAACAGTCATTGATTTTTCAATATTTTACCTTAAAATTATTTACAGTTGTAACCATGGGGAGGTATTTCCATGGGCTGTCAGCCCCTGAAAGACTAGGATAATATTCCCTGCTCTCTGACAAGACAAATTACCTGTAATGAGTGCAGTAGCTGAAGGGTATACTTTTATTTTAAAATATGTCAATAACCCCAGTGACTAAACGAATATTGATTTAGCATAATGAAGCCTGAGTAATGTGAAAATGAGCTTTTTCAAGGAGCCTGGTAAAGACTTTCTTTTTAGCTGGTTGTGAGAAGCTTTTCATTCTTTTCAACTAGCTAGTGGAGATAAGGAATTTTATATGCAAACCATCAGGAGTGATAGTGTTGTTTATGATAACAACCAGGGTCCAAATATTTTGCCTTTACTTTTATCGATTCTTTTTTCAGATCTTATTTTGAGTCTTACTTTCAGTTACAGAATTTGGTTTGCTTGATCTTATCTTTAACCGACTGAGGATTTTCACAATTTCAACATATTTTGCATTAGAACCTCCAGTAATGAATATTAAAATATAACTATGTGTACCATCATTTGTAGATGACATAATCATTATCTTAGGACATTTCAAATGGGCTATTGTAGTATTTAATGTGCTGTATTTTATGGTAGAATAATTCCCAGTCCCTGGACATCAGATTACTTTCAGTGGGAATGAAGATTAATTTACTTAGGCATCAGTGCATGTTTTCATTTTCGTCCGACGTCCCTTCCCTTTTTTGAATGTAATTCTCAACTTTTGATAGATTAAGATCCCAATACATAAGGGCCTTCAAATAAGAATAATAGTAGAGAAGTATATAGCTGTATTTTACAATCCATCAAGGAGCCTGAAGACTTTGTGCCTGAATATGTATCTTCATATCTTACTTGGTTAGGAGAAAGCAAGGTAAACATGGCTGGTAGTAGATAGAAGAAAAGTAAGTATTTAAACAAGATGTCAAACTGATACTTCATGGGAATCCAGCGTATTTTATGATAACTAACAGTAATGGCATCTAATTAAAAAAGTAGTAGGTGAAGTTCCTTTAAAAATTCACAATGAGTTCCGATTGAAAGAAATTCAGATGGCTTTTTGTGAGTGCTAGTTCTCTTGTAGGACGGCATTGGAAATGTTGCAATAAAATGAAAAATATAAACCTGTCTTTTAATGGAAAAAGGATAGACTCTAGAACAAAATATTACCATTTTTTTCTTCCTCAGGATTTTGCCTGAGGGTGTGACACAGATGATCTCTGTCACTCGTCTTAGTTGTGTTCTGCAGTAGATTGGATGCTTTATAAAATATTGGTCCCATGGTTTCAAATGCTGTAAGGTTTCATTTCTCCATCACCCCCTCCCCCAGATTCTTTCCCTTTCTCTATAAATGGATCTTTGAAAATAGAACTGTGACGAATACACCATCATCATATATAAAACTGGTAGCCCACAAATTCTTCTTAAAGCATTGATTTGCTTTATAGTTTTTTTGTTGTTGTTAAGTTGATGTAGTATCTGTACAACTTATCCATGGATAAGGCGATATCTGGAGATATGCTTTTCTGAAAAAGAAATGAATATAGGTTCTTTTTCCTCAATAGTTTTTTAAATAAAACTTTTTTTTTCCCAGATAAATCTGGGCTAATGAAAAATCTATATTGTTGTTTAGTTTATTTTGGAGTTAAATAATACATGTATTATACTCAGCATCTCTTGACCCCATCATATAGTTTAAACCTATGTGTTCATTTTTTTTACAGTGCATGGGTACAACTACTTAGGTGAAGCAAGTTTTAATAAATATGTAGTTAAAGGAAAGCTTTTTCTGGGGAAATTATTCTCTTTTGGATACGATGCCCTTCTCCATTTTCTCCCCCCTTGGGGGGAAAAATACTCTGCCCTTGTTCTTCTTTAGGGAAAAATTATTTATATAGAGTGTTTTCAGATCATGCATTCATTGCCTGGGGTTAGTTAAAACATTTATTTTTTGAAAAGGAGAAAATGCCTGCATTTAAAAAAATCTTTCTTGTATTTGTATCTATTAAGATAAACAGTTTACTTTGATACGGTACATACCAATCTACTTAGTTAATTTTTTTTCCAGAATTCATTTTGCTGTGTTTGGTCTGACCTTCTATGATAACTTAATATAGGAACAAATTAGCATATAATTCTATTTTCCATGTGACCTCAACCAGTTGCAGAATCATACCACTACTTTCGGAGGGCAATTCGATAGTGTACATAGACTGTAGCATTAAGTGTTTGCAAATGTTCGGTGCATCCTGGCTAACGTGACGTCAAAAAGGTTTCAAAGTCAGTGGCAAGAGGAAATACTCACCCCATTACTAAGGTATGAAAACACCTCCTAAAGGTAGCGTTTTTAATTAGTGTACATAATTGATTAGTGATTTGTCTTCCTCCAAGCTGAAAGCAGCATGGGGAAATTGAGTGCGGTCAGGAAAGTCTGAGATATTAGGGATTGATGGTGACAATGATCATGACAACTAAATGGATTTTTTTTTTTTCCTTTTAGATTCAGCTGTCGGGGTTTGAAACTTCCTGTGGTCTGTTCAATCTAGACGCAAAGGACCTGGAACAGTGAAGTGCTCAAGAGGTTTAAATTGTTTTGGATACTGCTATTTATAGATAAAAATATTTTTCCAATTCAGATCCTCAGTTGTTTTGCAGAAGAAGGTCATACTCTTCTTGATCATCCATTTTATTTGAAATGATTAGTATTGTAGAGTATTACCAAACACTTTCTGTTTGAATCAAAGTATAGAAAAAATAAAATCATTTCTATATGTTGACTTTTTTCCTAAAATGTCTTTATTGGATCGAATGAATGTTTATACTTGAAAAAGAGGGGTCCCCAAAAAATCCCTCCCTCTGTCATAACGATTCTTCTAGCAGTCCAGCGTCACTGATACAACTATTAACATTTATGGGAGAAGAAGGACTTGAAAGGAATCCAGACATATATTTTACTTCTCTATATTAGTCCCCCTGGAATAGAACATTTCTGCTCACAAAATCTGTTTGCTCAACTCCGTTACAAGAAAATGTTGCCTTACTGGGCAGATCATTTGTTATGTGTTTGAATATTTGATTTATGTAAAGGAGGTGACATCCAGTTCTCTCACAGAGTTTTTTTATTTGTGTAGACCGACTAATAATGGGTTGCCTTGCCATTGGGAAATGCCTTGTTGTGGCCCGTGGCAGCTGTAGGAAAACAGAAGGATGCCTCTGGCCTCTGCAGTGTGAACACTGCTAAGGGGCCTATCCGATCAGAGACAGTCCTCTGTGAGGGAACTGGGGAGATTCACAGATGCTGGTGACACCTGGAGAAATGGCTGTGGGTCCCTATTTTGTTCTTGATCCAGTTTGTACTCTAGCCACTTCTGTAGTTTCTACAAAGCATCAAAGAGGCTGTGATGTATTCTCAAGCTCGGGTCTCAAGATGGCCAAGTAAATTTATTAGACTAGAATATTGCTTCTTCTGAAATTTTTAACTAAACTTTGTATTTCGAGATAAGTAGGTTTCACATGCAGTTGTATTAACTAATGGAGGGACCCCTTGTACTTTTTACCCAGTTTTGCCTAATCGTGACACTTGTAATATGTAGTGTAATAGTATCACAGCCTGGGCGTTAACACTGATACGCTCAAGGTTCAGAACATTCCCTTCACCACAGGGATTCTTCCTGCTACCTTTTCATATCCATACTCGCTTCTCCCCTGCCCTTCTCCTTAATCCCAGCAGCCACTTGCCTGTTCTCCATCTCTATCTAATTTGGTCTTTGCCAGAGTGTTCTATAAGTGGGATTCTATTGTGTGTTACCGTGCGGGGATTGGCTTTTCTCGCTCAGCCTATTTTTTCTGGAGATTCGACTTGCCCTTCTCAGGAATTTATTCTATTTTATCGTTGGGTAGTAGTCCAGGGTATGAAGGTCTGCAGATTGTCTAACCATCACCGGTCAGGACTAAAAGCTTGTTTCCGGTTCCTGACTGTTATGAACAAAACTGCTATAAACATTTGTGTACAGGTTTTTGTGTGAACATAAGTTTTCATTTTTCCTGGGAAAAATGCCCAGGAGTGCAATTGTGGGTCATATGATAATTACACGGAGTCTTTCTTTTTATGACTAGACTTGATTTTGTGTGTGTGGAAGGGGAGACAAGGCGGACATAGACATTTTTGCGGTGTCTTTGCTTTAACTGGATTTGTTTCTGATTTTAAAATATGCAAACTCTCTCGAATAACTTGTAGCCAGCTATCAAAAACAGTTCTCCACAATCTAGGTTTTGTTCTTATTTTTAGAGAAATACTTTTGAAAAAAATTGCTTTTTTTTTTTCCTTTTTTTTTTTTTTGATAAATAATTTGTTTGTAAAGGTAGACATATATGGTAGGGAGGATGGTGCAGAGCTGATGGGTTACTTGGATAAATATAGGGGGAATTTTCTAAGTGTTAGTTGAGACTTGGTATTCGAGGATACACTGTAGTAGCTTCCGAACGGATAGACTCATGCTTTTGTCACTAACCTCTTGCTGGCAGTTTTTATTTGTAGAATTAATTCATTATCTTAACAGTTGGTTTTCAGTAGTGTTGCATTTCATGCTTGGTTAATTCGACCACAGACTTATGTTTGTAAGAAAAAGAAGGAAATAAAAACCAAAAAGCGTCTTTTCCTAGTCCACGAGCCTTAAAAATGCAACGACTTTATATGATGCTTACCAGAAGAAACCACTCTGTTCCCAGCCCTAGTAGAAATCATACTGTTTTACTGTATTTACCTCAACACAATGAGACATGTACAAAACCATGTCTGCTATAGTTGGGGGGAGACCCACTGAAAAGATTTTTCAAGGACCATCTTTACTCTGATTTTCACCATTATATATTTTGACTTTAGAACTCTTACCAAAAACTGAGATCCATTTTGTTTTTAGAAGCATTCGATGTCATTTACTGGTTAAAATGGTCCTGCTAACAAAAGTCAATATTATAAATCTTTAACTTTTTCAAGTGAGGCACTAGGCTCAGGGGACCCCAATCTTTCAGTGCTTCTAAATAGAGTTTCTATCTCTAGCCTGTTATGTTTACGAGCACAGTGATAGAAATGACCTAAGACAATAAAATGGTCCTTGCCCTTAAAAAGGACCTGGATAAAAGATAGCATGTATGTATGCACATGGTATCTTTTCATACCACTAGGTCACTCATCATTAAGCAGCTCCCGAAGCACCCCACGTTCCAGGCACTTTTAGGTGCCGGGAACCGAACAGGAAAGAAGGCAATACAGCCCCCCACCCCCACCTCACCTTCTCTTAGCCTGGTCTTCATAGGGCATAGATTAGGGAGTGAGGACAGGGAAGAAAAAGAAACTGAGAGACCAACATGACTGCTCATGACTAGAAATCCAGAAGCTTCAGAACTCAGGAGAAAGCCCAGGCCAGATGGGACTGGCAGAGCAGGCCTCACGGAAGATGGCAGAGTGGAATTTTGAAGGAGAACATATGTAATATGGAGGATATCAGCAAAGAGACGGAAATAAGCTCGTGTGTGGTTTGTTAAAAGTGGAGTGGAATCTGGTCTGGCTAGAATTTCCTGGGGCATCGAAGGGGTACGACACTTGCCCAAAAATCTTCCTGTTTTAGGAGCTCACCACAAATGAGGCATGCTATTTAAAAGAGTAATACTTGATTTTAAATACATGGGTTTGAGTGAAAAAACAAATGAATACTCTTCCTCCTAAAACTAGGGCTTGGAAGTATGTTGCAGCTTTTAAGCCTCCATCTGTGTGTGTGTGTGTGTGTGTGTGTGTGTAAAACAAAATATTTTATTTTCCTCCCTTTATGTTTGATAAGGAATAAGAGGTTTTATACTATTATGGTGTCTTAAATGCGTAATCTATTAAGACGGTCATACTTCTTAAGATTTTTGTTTATTTTGGGCTTTAAAAAGCTCCAAAATGAAAAGTGCAAGATCACATATAGATAAAACTATATCAAGAGAAGATTTGTAACGCATAGAGAGAGCTGATGGTGTTTACTAAGGAACTATTTTGAGTAAGCTAAGAAAACACAAGCATTGCTGCTCATTTTTTTTTTAAGTGCATGAAGTGGTAAGACTGTTAAGGGCCTTTTCTAAATATGTGCCTAATTTTTCTAAATATGTGCCTAATTTTAGGAAAGTAAAGAAAGTTAATAAACTAGGAAGTTAATATCACCAAGGCCCCTTGAACTTGAGAACTTGGAAGAGACCTAAGGGTCTATTAGAGTTTCTTTACATTTGTAAAAATCATAGATTTGATCAAAGCGATTTTAAAATCAATCACCAAAATTACGGTACTTAGGGTTTTATATGTTGTAATATTGATGCCAATATACCTGACTTCATGGCATCGCCAACACAAATCATGTTTTGTGGAAGGGCTACACTAGGTCGGTGACCTAAAAGTTTTGAGTATATATGAAGGGGAAGCATTGCGGAATCATCTCGTAATATTGTTCAGCAGTTTAAAAAATAAAACAGTGCAATTTTAGTTTTTTAAAATTTTTTTACAAATACTGCAAATCATAGGTTGGTTACCACTAGACTTCCTGACTCTGCCATGATTGCTGTATTCTCTGTATATTCTTTTAAAATACCAGACACTTTATAATTTTGTCTATAATTGTTTATATGTATATTCTCCACAAAATGTTTTTAGAACAACTTATTGCTAAATTACCTTAACCCACTTGCCATCTTTAAACTTTTCTGTATGAACACTGAAGTGTGAGTTGCAAGATACATTGGTAGAGTATTTTAGTTTTTCCAGGAGCCTTCTTATTCAAAATAACTTTCAAACTCAATGTGTAAAAATAGCAGGCCACTTCCTCCTGCAGGCCTTTGAAGCTGGAAAAGACACATTCGCTATATGAAGAAATTGAGTCCCAGCAAGATGAAATGACTAGCTACTAAGTAATAAGGAGGATCTTTAGACTCAAAAGCAAAAAACAAATGCATGGAGATGGCCTGTCCCCAGTTCTGGGAATTCGCTTTAGGGATGCTTGTATCACACCCCTATCCTTGGTGTATCTTATCCTACATATGTCAGAAACAAATGTCTGCTTGCCATCTGTACATGTCATGCGGACATTTGGGCACCAAATAGGGGTCTAAGTACCAAGTTCAAGGGTGTTAATCTCAGAACTGAATTTCAGCCAAGAGAATATTGCATTCGTTCACTACTTTTTACGCCTCCCTGCTGTACCCAAGCGCTGTGATAAATCCAGAGAACCAAATATGAATCCGATATGTTCCCTGAGTTCAGTAAAGTGAGAACAGGGCTCAGGCCTAGAGGAGAAATGGTGAATAGCACAGTGCTTGCTTGTCGAGCGTAGGGCTGAACCTCTACTGCAGAGATGGGTGTCAACAGACCGTTTCACCTTTTCAACCCAGAACAGTAAGAGGGAAAGCCAGATGCTGTGGGACCACAGGGTCACAACTCCTAAAACCAAGCCTTACAGATGGCGGACAAGGTCAAGGAAGGCTTCCCAGAGGAGAGGGGCATTAGGATTGAGCCCTGAAGGAAGAGGGCTCCAGGCAGGGGGAAGCAAAGACCAAAGAGCAGGAGAGCCTGATGCATTTGGGAGTCTGAGAAGTGTGAGCAGAGCAGGAGGAGTGTGGGCAGAGATGGGGAAGTTTGAGGAGAGGCAACAGGGCCAGGCTGCAGAGGGCTTTCATCTGCCTGGCCAGGAGCTTGGACTTCATCTTAGGTCCACCTGATCAGGTGTGCATTTTACAGATACCTCTTTGGTGGTGACGGGGCAGGAAAACACTGGAGACCAGCAAGATCAGGTGGAGAGAGACTAGTTGGCTGATGGTTGCTGGTAAGTGTTCAAGAGGGAGGGAACACTTGTCTGAGCTAGGGGAGAGGCCAGGGAGGAGAGGTGTTGAAGGATTGATGGGAAACACCAAGATGCTAGAAATAAAAGGGCTTGGTGACTGGTTTCACATGAAGGTAAAGGAAAAAATATGACTACGAGGGTGTCCACAGGACTTAAGCAATCAGGTCATGGTGTCAATGTTCTGGGACCAAGATGAGAAGGTCTTATGGGAAGAAAAGACACCATGTGGGCCAAACAGTTGGGTTTGACATGGTAGTAGAATAGCCAAGGAGTTTGGAACACAGCATCTAGTAAGCAGGGAGGGACCAAATCTCTTCTTCCACAGTGATGCAATTTGTGTCTTCTCTTAACGGGAAAATTTCTCCAAAAATGTGTTTTCTCTCCTTACTAAGTGTTCTTTATCATGTGATACAGCTGTGAAAAGCAAGTCTGAGATGGAATGGTTCAATATTACTAGGCAATGTTTGTTTTGAAAAAGATGGGGTTCAAGAGTATGTAAAGGGAGTAAAGTGAGTGTTCCCAGCCATGGCTGTCCCCCAAACGTGAAGTGTACCAAGTTTCAATTGTGCATAAAAATTTTTTTTTAAAGATTTTGTTTATTTATTTGTCAGAGGGAAAGAGAGTCAGAGGCAGACAGAGGGAAAAGCAGGCTCCCTGCTGAGCAAGTAGCCTGATTCGGGACTCGATCCCAGGACCCTGGGACCATGAACCTGAGCTGAAGGCAGACACTTAACCCCCTGAGCCACAGAGACATCCCATGCATAGAAATTTTAAGATAGAGAGAGGCAAAACATTTCCAAGGCACAAGAGCACTGGAGAATATTTTTGTTTTGGGAAATTGATGACTTTGGATTACAGCATAAATTTAAGTGATTAAGTACGTAGTGTTATCTGGATCTTAATACCTCAGACATTCATTCCACAAGTACTTACCAAACACCTACTAGGTACAGGATACTGGACAGCGTTGGTCATCTAGTAAAGACGACAGTGGGCATGGTCCTTCCCTCACAGAGTTTATAGTCTAGCTGGTGGATTGTTAATCGTAAAGGTAGATTTTTATGATATTCCTGCCTGTATCTGCTTGATGTAACTAACATACAACATGAGGAAAACTTGGGACTCTCAAATCCATGATGTTGAACCAGCCTTGCTCACGTGACATAAATCCCATTTATACAGCTATGGTGAATAATCTGCAGCTGTGTTATATAATTCTTTTTATACATTGTTAGATTCAACTTACCAGTATTTTGTTGAGGTTTTTTGCATCTATGTTCATGAGAGATATTGGATTTTAGTTTCTTTTTTTTTTTTTTTATAATTTCTAAACACTTTTTTCTGGTTTGTTTATTTATTTATTTATTTATTTTTGGTACTATGGTGATTCTGACCTCATAGAATGAGTTAGGAAGTTTTCCCTCTTCTTCTGTCTTCCAAAAGAGACTGAAGAGAATTGGTAGAATTTATTTCTTAAATGTTTGATAGAATTCGCCAGTGAACCCATCTGGGCCTCGTGTTTTCTGTTTTGGGGAGATTATTAATTATCGAGATTCAGTTTCTTGAATAGTTAGAGGTAGACCTATTCAGATTGTTTGTTTTTTCTTGGGTAAGTTTTGGCAGATTGTGTCTTTTAAGGTATTGGTGTGCTTCGTCTAGATTGTTAAATTTGTGAGCATGGCATTCATAGTATTCCTTTACTATCCTTTTAGTGTCCATTGGATCTGTACTGATGTCCCCCTTTCACTTATATTAATAATTTGTTTTCTCTCTCCTTTTCTCTTAATTAGCTTGGCTAGAGGATTATCAGTTTCATTAGTCTCTTTCAAAGAAATAGTTTTGGTTTCATTGATTTTTCTCTATTGAGTTCTTGGTTTCTGCTATATAATTGGTTTCTGCTCCAATTTTTATTATTTTTCTTCTGATTATTTTGGATTTAACTTGCTTTTCTCTCTCTAATTTCCTAAGGTGGAAACTCAGATTATTGTTTATAGAACTTTCTTTTTTTCTAATATATGCATTCAAAAGCTATGAATTCTCTAAGTTCTGCTTTCCTTCCATCCCACAGATTTTGCTAAGTTGTGTTTTCATTTTCATTTAGTTCAAAATGTTTTGAAATTTCTCTTGAGATTTCTTCTTTGACCCATGTGTTATTAAATTTTCAAATACTTTGATTCTTTCAGCTATCTTAATTAGTTTCACTAAGTGTAATTCCAGTGTAGTTTGGGACCATATATGGTATGAGTCCTATTCTTTTAAATTTGTTAAGGTGTGTTTTATGGCCCAGAATATGGTCTGCCTTAGTGAATGTTCCATGTGAACTTGAGAAGAGTGTGTATTCTGCTGTCATTGGATGAAATAATCGACAGATGTCTATTATATATCTAGTTTATTGATGGTACTATTGAGTTCAACTATGTCCTGACTGATTTTCTAATTGCTGGGTCTGTTCATTTATGATAGAAGGGTGTTAAAGTCTTCAACTATAATAGTGGATTCATTTATTTCTCCTTGTAGTTCTATCTATGAATATCCATCCATCCATCAGTGAATTCTTAGGTTCTCTCCATGTTTTGGCTATTATAAATAATGCTGCTATGAACATGGGGGTGCAGTTATCTTTTTAAGTTAGTGTCTGGTTTCCTTTGGGTATATTCCCAGCAAGTGTATTGATGGATTATTGGTAGTGTTATTTTTAATTTTTTGAGGAAACTGTACTGTTTTCCGTAATGGCTATACTATGTTGTAATCCCACCAACAGGGCTCAAGGGTTCCTTTTTCCTCACATCCATGCCAGCATGTGTTATCTCTTGTCTTTTTGGTGATAGTCATTCTAACAGGTGTGATGTGATATCTCACTGTGGTTTTCATTTGCATTCCCTAATAGCTAGTGATGGTGAGCATCTTTTCATGTATCTGTTGGGCATTCCTATATCTTCTTTGGAAAAAGGTCTATTCTAGTTTTTGCCCATTTTATAATTGGATTATTTGTTCATTTTGGATTTTGCTTGTCTGTTTTGTTTTGCTATTGAGTTGTATGAAATCTTTATATATTTTATGTATATTAGATATTAACTTCTTATCAGATATATAGACATTTCAAATATATGAAAATACTTTTCCCCATTCCATAGGTCATCTTTTCATTTTGCTGATGGTTTCTTTTGCTGTGCAGAAGCTTTTTAGTTTGATATAGTCCACTTGTTTGTTTTTTATTTTGTTGCTTGTGCTTAGGTGTGATTTTTTAAAAATTTGTTACTAAGACCCAAGTCAAGGAGCTTTTATCCTGTGTTTTCCTCTAGGAATTTCATGGTTTATATTTAAGTTTTTAATCCATTTTGAAGTAATTTTTGTGAGTGGTGAAAGATAGGGGTCAAGTTTCACTCTTTTACATTGAATTTCCAACTTGCCCAGCACCATTTATTGAAGAGACTGCTTTTCTCCAGTAGTTTAATTGCCCATATATGTTTGGGTTTATTTCTGGGCTCTCAGTTCTGTTCCACTGGTCTATTTGTTTTTTAACAAATACCATATTGTTTAATTACTGTGGCTTTATAATATAGCTTGAAATCAGAAAGTGTGATGCCTCCTGCTTTGGTCTTTCTGAGGATTTCTTTTGCTATTCAGGAGATCTTTTGTAGTTTCATATAAATCTTAGGAATGTTTTTTGTATTTCTGCAAAAAATGCCATGAGAGTCTTGGTAGTGATTGCAATTGCATTTAATCTTTTGGTAGTATTGACGTTTTAACAATATTAATTTTTCCAATCCATGAACATAGGATACCTTTGCATTTATTTGTATCTTTTTCAGTTTTTTTCATCATTTTCTTATATTTTCATCAATGTCCTTCGCTAAATTTATTCATCAGTATTTTATTGTATTTGGCACTGTTTAAAATGGGATTGATTTTTTAAATTTCTTTTTCAGAAAATCTGTTGTTAGTTTATGGAAATACTACTGATTTTTGTATATTAATTTTGTATCCTGCAATTTACTGAATTCATTGACACAGATGTTTATTATCAGCTCGTGACAAGACAAATACTAAAGATTAAGAAAAAGACTGGAGACACTTATATAGCAATTTGACATTGCCCTGAAATCCAAGGGCATGATTTTGTATTTTACAAAAATTCCAATCTACAGAAGAGTAGAATTAGAAATAAAATCAAATAAAAACAAACTGTTGGTCCATCACTACAGATAGATGGAAAAGCATGGGACAAAGGAGCAGTTGAGAAAATGGTGATTTGGGGTGGAAACAATAGACTTTTTTGCAAGGTGTCTGTAAAGTGCCCTGAGTGCCCAGGGAAGAAGGTGAAATAACTGGAATACAGAGAGAAGGATGATTAGGGAATTTCAGAGCAGACATGGTGGGAAGGGTAGAGCAGCATATGGGAGAGCAGAGGCACCCCCCCATCTCCCTTCTACCTCCCCCCTGCTCTCAGAGTGATCTTCCTGAGACGGAGATCTGATTCTATCACACCCTTGTTTAAATCCTTCAGGTAGAAGGGCACCTGGGTGGCTCAGTGTGTTAAGCCTCTGCCTTCCGCTCAGGTCATGATCTCAGGGTCCTGGGATCGAGCCCCACATCGGGCTCTCTGCTTGACAGGGAGTCTGCTTCCCCCTCTCTCTCTGCCTACTTGTGATCTCTCTCTGTCAAATTAAAAAAAAAAAAAAAATCCTTCAGGTAGATACCCTCCTGCTTAACACTCCTCTGCCCCTCAGCGCTATTTGCAAGGCTGCTCAGCACCGGATCAGCAGACCCCGTTAGCATCATTGCCCCCCTCCCAGCCAAGCATCCTCCCCACAGAGCGGCTGCTTGCTGGGAACAGACCCTAGCAGGCACTGCTACCTCCTCACTAAATTTAAATAACTCTGAAACCAGCATCGGGAGAGCTCAGGGATAGGGCAGAGCAGGGAAGAAGCTCATTGAGGTTAGCCCACGGGCTGTAGTTTGTCAACCCCTGCTCAACGTTCTAGAGGCCTCGCTGGCTTTACCTTTAGAGTTTCTAAATCCCTGGATCTTCCCCCCCCCCCCCCCCCCCCCCCCCCCCCCCGCAAATAGCGCAAACTGCGTCATCTGCTTCTCCTTGCCTCTCAGTAGCAGAAGCTTGAAATGTCCTTTACCAATAAAGTAAAAGATGCATGACAGGCACTGAACACCGTGGGAGTGTTTGTAAATTTAATCCTTAACCCGGGTCTTCACGAGAGATGGCTGAGATTCCCGCTGTGGAACAGTTTGGGAAGGAAATGTTGCCATCAACCGATTCTGGAACAGCAGCCTCACCCTACCCGGGTTCGGCTGGGTTGTGTAAATGCTGGAGCTAGAGAGTCAAGTTAAACTTTTCCTAAACTGGGGTACCACTGGGACTTCGAGGACATGCATGGCCACGGTCTAGATAGACTGTCTAGAATTTGCAGCTGTGTGGAAAACGGCATGGTTTGCTAATGCCTTTTGAGTTAATAGAGCAGTAGACAGTAGAACAAGGCATACCTTAAGCCAGTAGACGTTGAAGGCAAGCACGCTCGTTTCCATGGTTATATATTCTAGAAAATGCTCAAATCAAAGAGTCATATCACTTAAAATCCAAAACGATGGGGTTACTAAAACTGTGACATAACTAACACCAGACAAGGGGGTGAAGGAAGATACAGCCTTCGTCACCTGCCTCGGCTCCCAAGAGGCCCTGTGGAGGTCACCCTGCCTCCCTATCTCCTCGACGTCACAAATCAGGATGTCTTCTGTCGTTGTGACCAAACAGGACCAGCCTGTAACGATGCTAGAGCCCAGGGAGGGGTGAGGCTGTAACCCTGACTTGGTCCTCATCATCTCCTCATGCTATTTGGAAACTGGCCACAATCCCCTACTCACAAAGCAAACCAGCATTTCCTGCTCTTAGATGCGGTCCTTGTCAGTGCATCCTTTGTAGCTGGCAGTGAAGCAATGTCCTTGAAGATCTCCCACTCTTTCTCTTTCATTGTGTGTTTGATATTTAAACACTCCCAGGAAGCACTGATGATATTCCTGATATTTCCCGCCTTTAATTTATAGGATCTTCAAACCACTTAGAAATTATATTTCTGGGCCACATCAATTTAATGAGCACCTACCAAGTCTCTATCATGTAGAATCAAATCAGAATACTGTAGAATATTATTTTGTTGTCACACAGATGTATAGGCTAGCTTTGTTTTCCTATAGGCTCTTCTCATGAGTGTGACATAGCTATTTAGACTTTACCAGAAGGATATAAGTTAGTGATTTTAATACCTCCTTTCTCACCATTTATCTTTGGACATTTCTTTTTACTGCCGAAGTCCATTTTGAATAAATGTATCCAGTCTGAAGAGGATCAGTTTTAGTTTATTCTGATGTTGTGTGCTTTAATGCTTGAATTATTTACTATGGGTTTGGTTATTGACCTATTTTATTTGTCATTTTATGACATACATATTTTCAGTGGAGACGCTTAGGCGAAGCTATATTTATTTATACCACAGTACATTAACCATAAAACTATCTAACTACAGTAAAACCACGGTAATCTGGAACCCTCTAGGGAGTGAGTTATACAAGATAGCCAAGTTTTAAGAATTAACTTTAACTATTTGTGATGGAAGCCTTTTAAAAATGGATTATGCCTTTCCCTCTTACCTTGGAAACTGAGTCTTATTGAACTTTGATAGTAACTCATGGTCATCGGTGAGAATTGTCCTGTGTAACTCAGCTCTCATTTAAGGAGTTTTGTTTTATTTTATTTTATTTTATTTTATTTTATTTTTTTCAGTTCTCTTTCTCATTTGTTAACATGGTCCTGTTTCTTCTGTTGCTGTCAGCTGTATTTCTTACCCGCCCAACCTATAGTCTTTCCTCTGCCCTTCACATTGTTGTTTTTATGCTTCTGTGCACTTGGGGACCAGCGATGGGCACTCGTTAGAATACAGGCAGCCCCGAGAAAGGACTTTGGGGGGCCCACTAGCGGTTCACATACTATAGTGGTGTATTAACTAGCAAGCTGCTCTTGTCCCTCCAGAAACCCCTGTTCTCTCACATGTCCGTGCTCTGTATATTTTAGCCAACAGGATATTTAATTGAGGGACAGCTGCTCTAACTCCTCCCCTCAACATCTTCTCCGCTTGGCAGGACTCTGCAGAAGTCCCCTACAGGAGAAGGGAGCTCTGGGCCTCATGTCTGTGGCCGAAGGCAGCTAGTTGAACACTCCTTAGAAAAGAAAATCAGGTTTAAAACGGACCTCATTTTAGTTCAGAGTTTATTAAGTGACGACTATATTGTGATAATATCCTGCTAGTTTCCTTTTCTTCTTTATCCTATTGTTTCTTCTTCCTTTTTTATAAAACGACTAAGCTAAAGCCTTAATTCTAAAAGAATCTCTAGTCAAAACTGTGGAGTCCTTAATTATTCTGATTTTTTAAAGTTTTATTGATTTATTTGAGAAAGAGTGAGAGCATGATTGGGGGAGGGGGAGAAGAAGAGAGAGAAGTAGACTCCCCACTCAATCCCAGGATCCCAGGGATCACGACCTGAGCCGAAGGCAGATGCTTAACAGACTAAGCCACCCTGGGGCCCCAATTATTCTAATTTTTTAAATGCACATGATTATGGATGCATTATATACATCTTTAACTTCACGTTCTTTGCACAATAGCAGAATGAAAAATGCATTGTTAAAGGTCCCAATACGTGAATGTTAGACCAGAAGTCTTGGTTTTTAACGTTTCCATGATGCTTTGCCGCTTCTCTAGTGTTTTCATCATGTTTTCTTATTGAGTCGTTGGAACAACACAAGGATTATATTGTCCCACATGTCAGTACCTGGAGATGAGAGGTGTGGGGGCACCTAGTGACCTGCCCAAGGTCATACCACAGTGAGTGCCATCAAAACTGGGCCCAGATCCTCTGCTTCCCCGGCCAGTGAGCTCCCTCCCACGTACCCCCAGCTTCCACATAATTGGTAATAGGTGCAACTTAGTTCCCAAGGTGCATACTGGAGCTACCAGCCTCTCTGAGTAGATCGAGCATGAGATCATCCAAAGCAAGAGGAGGGGAATTCGATGGGTATATGATCCTGAGGGGAAGAAGTCTGTTGTCCTGTTGTCTTCAACCAGCCCTGATCTGCTCCTGCCTTTCTGGGATCTGAAGGACCTGTTGGTCAATAATTTAAGGATCCTGGGACAAAATACAGCTGCTTTGGTTATTATGTGGATAACTGTCCAGTGTTTTAGGGAGCCTCGTATTGTTTTACTTAGTTGTGTTTGGACATAGATTAGTACTGTTAATGAAATCCTTATTTTTCAGAACTAAGTAATAAATGATTTTGGACTCATTTCCTACGCATTCCTTAATACAAACAATATCTTCACCCCTTGTGTCTTTATTTTTTGTGTGTCTTTATTTTTAGATCTTAAAATTTGAGCGCTTCTTTGGGCTGGAAATAAGATAATTGGCAATGCTGGATTTAATCTGTCATTTACAAATTCTGTGGCTTTTTGTTTTAAGAGTTGTTAATGATTAAAAAAAAAAAAGAATTGTTAATGATAAGCCATATTAAGCCTATGGCCAGTAGTTTTGAAGGTCCAATAAGATACTGTCTTTATTGAAATAAACCTTAAGCAGATGTATAGTTTTCTTTTCATTTTTATGTGTAGGTGTGTATTTGCGAGCAGACCGGAAATGCTTCCTGAGGAGTCTCCCCAACCTCCCAAATTCTAAAATACTCTCATTATCTACTTTAGTTCTCAAAAAATCAGAAGTTTAGGTTGATCTATTTATATTAACAGACGGGTACTATCAAGTTAATCCAGTAATAAAGTTCATTTCTCAAAGATGTTACTAAAATCTTCAAAATATTAAATACTTAAACCCTAAAAATTGGTATGGAAATGATTACATGTTCCCTATTATTTTTCCCCTCTCTCCCAGAGTGATTAATTTCACTTTCCGTGTCTTATTCCATGAGCTGTAATGCTTTTGCTGAGGTTCCTAATTCGGTGAAACCTGTTTAGGGGATCATCTCTGTTAGAAAGACAGCTGCCGAAAAGGCATTCACTTTCCGAGCATGGATTTTAGATTATGCCCAATCAAGACTCGGAACTGGCAGAACACCTGTCGGAGACGTTTTTCTACAAGGAGATGGTCTCTTTAATCAGATTTCATTGCACTTCAGAAAAAGGTTCATTTAAAAATATGGGTAAAACAGCATCTGCTTTTATGATTCATCCTCACCGTACTTTTAAAGCTGAGAAACCAATTTAGAACTTATTTATGACATTGTTCTGCAGTAGAAGGAGAAAGTACAACAGCGTGTTGAAAAGGAAGAACTTTCCCAGACGTTTGGTTTGGAATTTTCTCTCGTGACAGAAATGTCAGAATTTATTTTGGGGGCTTTGTGTGTGTGTGATTATAATTAATGACAGGAATTCTTACAGGCAAACTTTTTAAATGGCTAAGCTAAATTGTGAATACCCGGAATGAAATCCGGGGAGCCTTCCTCTGTTGAAATCTGTTGCATTTATCTGTGAACAATGCAAAGCATTATTGATACTGACTGGTGTTTAGAGAAGCTACGCTTGACTTTCAACTCTGCTCTAATTAGAGGCACCGTTAAGTACATAAAATGTAGGTACTTCCTCACATCTGCACACTCTACTGAGTGTAACTATTAGAAGACAAACTTCATTCTGCAGACCGGAGTTTAATGGTATAACTGTGCAGACCAGAATATCAGTTAATTTTCAAAACATTTTATTCTACACCAATTAGCTCAGGTCCTGGAGGGCAAAATGACAAGAGGTTACTCGTTCGCTATGTATTTAATTAATTGAAAAATGCTCAAATTGCTTTTACAGTTGTTATTAAAAAGTAGAATCAGTGTTGCCAGTGCTCAACCATAATTGGAACCCCAGGGAATTAAATATTTAGCATTAGTAATGTAACAGCACTTAGGACACAAATTTCTATTTTCGTAATGAAAGCTATACACTGTGAGTACGAGCGGCTAAGACGACAGCCGTGACAAGTGAACCGGCCTGGGATATTTCAATAAGACACCTCATTGGACAGCAAGTCTTACCACATTACTCGTTTGTAAGAGATCTGCAAGTTTAATTCCCAGTAGAAACCCGTTACCCAAGTATTTAGATTTCTAATTGCATGCAGAATGAACAGTTGGGCAAATGTCTTGCCATAAGTGGCTGAAATGTATAGTACTTTCTAAATAATCCTATATAAGTTCATGCCTTTGTTAATTTAAAAATAGCAGGACTGTCAGGGAATAAAGATCTTGTTTGTTTTAAGTTTAATTACATTTTAAGCGTAAATGCTTTCAATGTTACAATGAGAAAAGTTGGATACTGGGCTCTAATGAGCCGCGCTGGTAGACGGCTGAAGACCCTAAGGGATTCCTTCCGTAAATTAACTGGATAAAAGTACTTGGTTAGGATATAGTTGATGGCTGAGCCGTTCTTAAAACCCAGTTATAGAGCTGTCTCTCCCTCCTGTTTTCATTCTAAACAGGCCCTGTAGAGACTTTAACAGCTGCCTGTTACAACTGTTCAACTTGTCAAAATGTATTATATTACTCCACTAATAAATAGCATTAAAGGGTATTTGACTTCATTTCTCATTTTCAGAGGGGATCAGGTTGATAAACACAACTGGCTTAGGCTGGCCTTATTTTAATTTGTTTATGTCATCTAAGTAATATTGAAGGCCCGTGGTTTGAATTTCGCAAACATTTTCCAGGGGACGTGAAACTCACAAAATATTACAGACATTGGAAACAATTAATGGGGGCTATTTGTTGTAGTCTTTGTCCTTGAAAGATGTAGGACTTTGACATTTTTAGCCCACATTCAAAGTGTTTGCAAAACCATAACTAAACTGACACCCTTTGAAACACAACTAGACCAATTCCTTTGCCACTCATTCCATCTTTTCTTGGGGGGGTGGGGAAGTTGCAGGATGATTCGATCTCCTAATTTTCTCTCACTTGCCATTGTCTCTATATCAGTGTTTTGAGAATGTATCCAAACTGACCATGATTTTCTTCTATTTTATGTTTTGTAATTTTTAGAAAACTACATGCTTATTTTAAAACGAAAAGTTGGGGGGACACCTGGGTGGCTCAGTCGGTTAAGTGTCCAACTCCTGATTTCATGGTCTCAGGATTGGTTCCAGTTGGGCTCCACACTGAGAGGGGAGTCTGTTTCTCTCTTTCTCCCTCTCCCTCTCCCTCTGCCTCTCCCTCTGCTCACGCCCTCTCTCTCTCTCTCAAATGAATAAATCTTTAAAAAAATAAATAAAACAAAAAGAGAAAAGAAAAATGTAAGAGTTTATTGACTAAGTTCTCCCTTTCTCCTTCACCCCTGACCCAAGTTACCTCCGTGGTGGTCACTTTTGCGAACAGTTTGATAACATGTCAAGCATTCATGACAATTTCTGTGCATATATACATGCGCACATGCAGGTATGTATGCATGTGTATATATTATATATAATATATTTAAAGAACAGAATTTGTAGATGTCTGTGACTTGTTTTTTTCCCCACCTAATTTGTCATAGACATCATCCAATACTGGTGCATAGATCTTCCTTTTAATAGCTAATTGCCATTCCAAATTTTGGAGATATGAAATTTATTTATCTACTGCCTATTGATGTCATGTAAAATCATCTCCAGTTTTTTGTTAGGGCAAATAGTGCTGCAAACTTCTGAGTGTGCCTCGGTGTGTGTGTTTATGGTATGCATGTATTTGTGCACATGTTATAATAAAATATTGAACTAATATTTATTTTTTTAAAGATCTTATTTATTTATTTATTTATTTGTCAGAGAGAGAGAGAGAGAGAGAGCGAGCACAAGCAAGCAAAGTGGCAGGCAGAGGCAGAGAGAGAAGCAGTCTCCCCACCGAGCAAGGAGCCCGATGTGGGACTCAATCCCAGGACACTGGAATCATGGCCTGAGCTGAAGGCTAGGACTTAACCGACTGGGCCACCCAGGCGTCCCTGAACTAATATTTAGTGATTACTCTGCACCTGGCATTATTTTAAGCACTTTCCACATATTAACTCATTTCATCTTTATAATAAAGCATTAAGATGTATTATTACCCCCATCCCTCTTCTACATAGAGGAAAACTGAGGACAGAAAGGTTAAGGAACACCAGGGAGAAATCAGCAGAGCCAGGCTTCAAACCCTAGAGTTTTGGCACACCAGAGTCTGAGTTCTTACCCAATACAATGGGCCTGCAGAAATATCTTGTGCTTTTTCCTTGTAGTATGATTTTCCTTATTGGTAATTTGAATGTAGTTTTATGTATTTATTGCCCTTAGTTTTCTTCTTCAGAGAGGTGAACTGTTCACGTCCTTTGCTCATTTTCCTGTAACATTATCGTCCTATCAAATTACAGAAGATCTCTATTGAGAATGGCTACTGACTCCTTGTTAAACTTTTTTAAAAGATTTATTTATTTATTTTAGAGAAAGAGTGAGTGGCAGAAGGAGAGAGAGAGAATCTCAAGTGGACTCCCTGTGGAGCATGGAACCTGACATTGGACTGGATCTCAGGACCCTGAGAGTATATATGACCTGAGACAAAATCAAGGATCAGATGTTTGACCGAGGCACCCAGGCGCCCTTATTCCTTGTTATACTTTATTAAGTTATTTTCTAAGTCCATTGTTGTATATATACTTGGTTTTATTTTAATATTGCCAAATTTTATTATATGAATTGAGGTATGAGAAAGCCTTTCTCTATCTCAAGATTACAAGTGTGGTTTCCTACATTATCTACTACTTTTAATTTTTTTGAAGTTTTGATCTTTAACTCATGTGGGATTTACTTGGGTGTGTGGTGTGAGATAAAGATTAAACCTTTTATTTCTGGTAACAACCACAAGTTCCTTCTGTAAAGCATCTGTTCTTTTTTCTCCATGGTTTCATATATGACCTTTGGCTAATGCTATATTCCACCTACACCTGTCTCCAGATTGCCGGTTCTTTGGAATATTCCATTTGTCTAATCCTGCAACATCATACTTTTTTAAATCATTAGAGTGTAAAAGAAAGCTTAAATCTTTTAAATTTAAAAAAATAATCCTTATCAAGTACTCTTAATCTTAAATTATAAAAGCAATATGGACTTATATTAACCAATGCAAATAGTTTAGAAAGGTATAAAGTCGTGGTAAAGAGAGATGTCTATGTCCTAATTTTCAGAACCTGTGAATATGTTCCATACGTGGCAAGGGGGAATTAAGGTTGCAGGTGAAATTAAAGTCACTCATCAACTGACCTTAAACAGGGAGATTATCCTGCATTATCCAGGAGGACCAGTGTAATCACAAGGGGTTTTAAATGTGTAAGATAGAGGCTGCAAGGTCAGTGTCAGAGTGATGCAATGTGAGACAGATCAACTGATCATTGCCTATTGCTGGCTTTGCAGTTGAGGGAACAGGGCCATGAGCCAAGGATGATGCTATTTCTGCTTTTCTGTGTTGGACTCTGTTTTCTCAGTTCTATGTCCTCTTCTTTTTTGCTTCTCATTTTCATGGAGCACATCCATCCACTGCTTTCTAAAGAAGTCTACATGGAAATAAAATATTTTTGTCTGAAAATGTTTTTACTGTAGGTGTCACACTTTTCCAAAAGCTCTATTTTATACTCTGATGGCTCCTGTTTGGTAACAGCCTGTTCTTGTTTCATAGCTATAGCATCTTCTCTGATTTCTCTGAGGCTATTAATAATCTGATGGATCTTATTTTTTTGCTTTATTTTTAATTTGGTAACTTCTATGATAAATCCTGACAACAAATGTATATGAGTATTATTATCCACAATTTACATTTGACAAATTCTGGGAAAGCCCGAATTTGAACATAGGCCTGTCACAGAAGTGCCATATTGTTTTATCTGACTTCTAATAGATTTGGGGAGCCATTAGGAAGGATTTTTCTTTTTTACTAGCCAGTGGGAGAAGTTTGCAAAATTAACTCATGAATGATATTAGGGTTTTTTGTTTTTTGTTTTTTTAGAGATTTCCTAGACTTCACTTTTATAAGTTACAATTATACTCAATACCTAGGCCTGTAGTTAGTTTCCTAACAGTGGTATAACAAAGTACCACAAACTGAATGGCTTAAAACAGCAGCTATTTATTCACTTATAGTTCTGGAGGCCAGAAGTTCAAAATGAGTCTTATAGGACTAAAGATCTGGTCTTTGGCAGGGCTGGTCTCTTTTGCTAGTTGCAGGAGAGAATCTGTCCCTTGCTCCTTCAGCTTCTGGTTGCTGCTTTTGCTCCTTGGCTTGTGTTAATAATTTTATTTTAAACACTATTTTCTTTCATTCCCTGCATAGTCTCAGTTTCTTCCGGATCCCATTTTTTCTGTTTGCTTGGGTGTTTTTCTTCCATGTTGGAGGATCTCCTCCAATGTCTTGCAATCTGTAGCTATAATATTTAAGATGAAGTTCCTAAAAAGTTGATTGGAAGCCCTGTGTACATTTATGGAGCTTGCTGGTAGATGAGTTTCACTTTGGGATGATCAAGTGAAATCAAGAGTAGGACACTTAATTGACCGCATCCCCTAGGCTCCCTGGGGTGGAGGGGGGCATCCTCTTCTAATTTGTACAATGTATCCATTGACTTTAGGTATGGGAAATGGGTTATTATCATTTCTTTCTACCAGTAAAATACCTGCTGTTGTTTAGAACAATCACTGAGGAATGTCACTATGTCAGACTGGGGCCCGTCACATGAAGGACTTCTGTTGGGGATGTGCTGTTGTGAGAGATGGGAAGTTAGAAGAGTTTCAGTCAAGGGTTTAGGTCAAGCAGTCTAGCACTTGTTAGAGGGGATTTGAAAGATCATGAGTCAATCTAACGGTTACAGATGTAGAAAGTTTCTAGAAAAAAATAGTGAAGCAGAAGGAAATGAAAGGAGATGAGACCCCAGCTCCTAAAATTCTTCCAGCTGAAGACTCTCAGAAGAAGTGGTTTGGGGTGAGAAGTGGGAGAAGGAATGAACGTGTCCTGGGGAAAAGAGGACTAGTTCACAGAAAATCCAATTGGAGTCAAATCCTGGTGAAGTCTCGGTTGGGCTTAAGTTGAACAAGAGAGCTCAGGAAGCAAGGACAGCCCTGAGAAAATGCCTTGTTTCTGGAGTGCTCCTGGTGCTGAGAACACACAGTGTTTTCGGGAATCTACATCCATCTTTGTTGCCTCTGAGCATGGCCTCCTGGATGGTGAAAAGAACACCCGCAATCAAACACATCGTCTTTCCTCCAAGCATCCTCTGCCAGTTCTGTGCTCTCCCAGAGCTTACATCCTTGGGGAAGAGCAGCGGATGCACAAAGGGTCCTAGAGGAATGGGATAGTTTGAGAGAGAGATCAGTCTTAAGCCCCCCTTTAGCTAGATCCTGATCTTTCTGGCCCATGGCTGGCCTGATGGCTATTGCCAGTTGCAAAAATGATTTATGGGCACGTCCTGTCCTGCTAGTTGGTAAATGCCATAGGAGCAGGTGCTGCCCCTTTCAAGAGTACTGTTCTCACGGTGCCGTATATGCAGTGAGCAGGTGCTCCATTTATGCTGACTCGGGGAGAAGACAGGGCAGCCCAAAGCACAGACTCATGAATGGAGACTTGGACATGTACTGGCTGGCTCAGGAAGCAGAATAAACAGTAGTCTAGGGATGACATCATTTCTGGCTTTGGGCTTAACCCACGCCAAGTGAAAAGGACTGCTAGGACTAAGTGTCTGAGTTGTTTAACTGTGATTAGTGTACAACTTAGAATTTCTGCACCTGTTAATAAAGTGAATTCCAAGGAAAGAACCCTCATAGGAAATAGTTGGGGACAAGGCAAGTAAAAAAGTGTGTGAAACCCCACATCCGAGCCCCCACCCCCTTCTCATTTGCTGAACCGAGGCACAGAAAGGTCACCCTGGTGGTCATTTTCCAGTTGTTGTGAACTTCTGAGTCCTCATATCACTTGGGTCTGATCCACCTCAGTGTATTTACAGAGCTGAGAAGCTATAAGTGTTGCTGGCTGCTTGTAAAGGGTGAGGTAATGATCTCCAGGTGGAAGATTCTGGAAAGACCATGGATACCTGGTGAGCCACCCCCCAGGAGTTTTGCTGTTGCTGATGGACTTTTCCTGCTTCTCCCAGTGCCTTTTTCGGCACCTAGGTCTTGTGTTTGCTTTGCCTCAAGCTCTTGTCCTCTTCCTTCAGGGCCTTAGCTCAGCTATCCCCTCCTCAGAAAGCTCTTCCCGGGTCTCTGTTTTCTCGCTCCTGGATAGTCTCCTCCTCTGGAAGCTGAAAGCTGTGTCTTTTATTATTACACTACTCAGATTCTAGCCCCAGTTTCGTACATCTCGGTTGAAAGAATAAGTGAGACTAACCACAGCAGGGCTAGATTTTTCTAGACTGGAGAATGTGTGCAGTTTTCCTTGCGCCTGGCCTGGAGGAAGCTGCCACCAGAAGCACCTCTGTCACCTTGTAATGTTGCCAGATCTGGAACAGCATACCACTTTATGATGGAATGACACTGAGATCCGTGGGGAGAGGAAGAGTCTGTCTGCTTCTCCCACCCCCTTCATTCCTCCCCTCCTCACCCCACATCGGTGTTCCAGCTGTGACAAGTGAATCTCTGTTCTTCTGGGCCGGGGGGGGGGTAGTGTGTAGATCCATGCTCTGGGGTTGGAAGCTGACTCGCAGTGTCAAATGATAAGAACTCGCATTTACAGCACAAACACTGCGTGCCAAGCACCACGAAACACGTGTAACTTGCACGATCTCATTTAATTCCTGCAGGCGGGTAGAGTACCACCATTATTCCGATTTCACAAGTGAAAAAGGGAGGCTTAGAACCCAATTTCGTTGCATCCATGAACTCGAGGACCAGTACTCTGATGTTTTCCATGTCCCCATCGCAGAATCACTGCCTGGAGTCATGACATCTCCAAGGAAGGAAAGTGCGCAGAGGTCATCTATCCGATCCAGCTCCTCTTGGCACAGAAGAGCAATGACATTTCCAGCCACCAATCTTTCCTAGCGTGAACACCAGCGCTGTGTGGCTGATGCCTCACAGGACAGCAGGACTCGAACCTGTGGCTTCCTGAGGCGAAGAGGAGCACAAAAGCCAGCCCCAAATCATCTTCAGCAAATGCACAGATCTGGAATAACTCAAATAAGTATACCACGTAGCCTGAGAAAGACCCTGGAGGGACCTACCCTAGCAAATATTTCCTTTTGACTGCCCACTAATGCAACACACCGAAGATTCCAGCCGCTGGCTTTCTAGAGCCCCCAGGGCCCCTGGGCTTTGTGTTACACGCAGCCTTCCAGCAGCCGGAGATCGCAGACCCATGCGGCGACCAGCTGGGATAAAAGCAGCAGGGCCCTGTTCCAAGAGTGACTGTTCAGAACAAGTTCTGGACTGAAAGCACCTTTCCCCCCAAGTTCATCTACTCCTAGAGTTCCTTAAGCTTGAAAAGCTAGAGGGCAAGGGGAATACCGTTGAAGTAAGTAGGTTTCACAGCCTGGCGATGTTTTCCTAGCTGCCACGTGTGGCCCCGTGCTAAGGAGCTGAACATTTCTGCATGCTGGTAGTCCAAGTCAGCCCTCCCCTCCCACAGAGCTCCTCCTGACTTCACAAAGCATTCCACGGGGCTGCGGTGAAGAGGAAACGGACGACAGGGTTACCACTTACGCTGCCTGAATTCATTTTCCATCCTTGTGCTCTCGAGGCTTCTTAGAACCACAGAGGAGACGGAAGTGCAAAGGGACTTGAGGCGTTGTCTTCAGAGAACATGCTAGAAGCTCCAATATTTGAGTGAGAGACTGTGTTCTCTTAGAAACCACATTTTTAAAAGCATAACTAAATGCGATTTCAACTGGGAAGGGTCATGGGCCAGAAGCGCAAAGTATGCTGAATCAGTTAAGGAAATCCTTGTTACGTATACAAGCTTATCTCTTTGCCTCTCCCAGGAAGGAAGCAGCCACCCAGAGTGTTTGCCACAGGAGGACAATTCCACTGGTGGCGCGCAAAGCCAGACTGCCAAGGCGCTGCTTACGGAATGGTGTAGGAAATGGGCCGTTTGCAAACCCTCTCTGTGCGTAGCTAGTAAGAATGAATGAGTCTGGAATAAGCTGGACACCTCCTGATCTGAGCAGTCTTAATGGTGGCTAGACTGGTGAAGTTTTGATTTATTTTTTTTTCTTCTGCCTGTGAGTTTCTCCGAGCTCCAAGGGAGCAATACAGTCTTCTCCATACTTTTCCCTGTTGGATGTAAACCGGCGCCATGGTATTTTGTCCTACTTTATATTTTGCATGAACACGTGAAGTAGTAGAGTCACTGATTTTTTTTTAAAGATTTTATTTGTTTATTTGACAGACAGAGATCACAAGTAGGCAGAGAGGCAGGCAGAGAGAGAGAGGAGAAAGCAGGCTCCCCGCTGAGCAGAGAGCCCGATGTGGGGCTCGATCCCAGGACCCTGGGATCATGACCTGAGCCGAAGGCAGAGGCTTTAACCCACTGAGCCACCCAGGCACCCTGATATTTTTTTTAAATCTGCTATCTTGGGGCAGAATATCTAGCACAGTATGATTGGTTCCTAGAGGAGCTGCCTTAAGTCCAACCAATCGGAGGTTAGCAGACTTTGTTAGACCTAATGAACAGTGGTTGGCTAATGTTTATTTTAGAATGGAGTCAGGCAAGAACTGTTGGTCATACATCTCGGAGTGTGCGGAACCGTGTTAGATGCTGTGGGCATCATGTATGTAGGAGGGAATGACTTAGGTCGCATACTGGAGCCCTTCTGTTTTCCTACTAAAGTGGTATGTACTGAGTCTTGAATCTCACTGGGTTACCATTCTTTTGGGGAACAGAAGGGTGGGGCCCTCTGCGCAGCCCCTGCTCCTGGAGCTGTTCCACAGCAGTCTGAGCTTGACGTAAGTCAGTCCTTTTGGCCTTCCCCCTTCTAACCATGCGGTGGGGGGAAGGGGGACTGTGGCCGATGTTTCTCTGTGTGAAGCCAATTGGCCCATTTGGGGCTTATACTCAGGTTCTTAGTCTTCTTAGCACCTTTCCTTAGACAACTTGGCACTTGGGATGTCAGTGCTAATTGTGAATCATTAGCAGTGGCTTTCTCTAATGGGGTCACCGAGGGAAGGACTCACTGTTACCGTGTGAGCTTGGTTTTTAGAATAGAAGCAAACAGAGCCTGGGTGTTATGAGGCCAGTAGGTTCTCTCTCCCATTCCAGGGGACAGCTCAGTGGATAGTGCATCCCATGACCTAGCCTGCATCAAGATAATATGCAGGTCTCAGCAGCTAAATAGTCCCTAGAAATTTGGAAGCCACTGTGGCAAGCGTACGAGCTACAACACTATTTTTGGTGATGACCAAAAGGCCACCATGCTGACTTTTTGGGGAAAAACATGTGTCTTCTCTAAAAATGTGTGATTCTCTGGGCTAGTCAGCTCGAATTAGAGCAACCTGACAAGTGATTCAGCTGATGGACTTTGTTAGCTCAAGACTGAATGTTTTCCTTATGTTCTTCAATAACAAAGCTTGAATGTCACAAGACATATATGTTTAAAGAAAAACATTTACTTTTTAGTGCGTTTGGAATTGCTGAGTTATGGTACTCAACTACATGTAATACGCACAGCAGCCTGGATCTGATAGGCCTTAAGCCTGTAAGAGGAATGTCGGGAGGGGCCATTAACCAATCTCCAGATCCAATCAGTAACCATATTCAAGTGGCTCAGCTCACTTACCCTCGCACTCCTCCCCCCAGGTTCAAACAGTGTCCCTCATCCAGTGTGGCCCTCCTCTCTGAGCCCAGATATGTCATCAGAACATTTCTTAAACAAACAAACAAAAACAAAACAAAACAAAAACCACTTATTTGTTTATTTGAGGGGGAAGGAGCAAAAAGAGAGAGAGAACCCTGAAGCGGACTCCCCACTGAGCGAGGGGCCCCACTCAGGACCCCAAGATCATAACCTGAGCCTGAATCAAGAGTCAGCCACCTAACTGACCGAGCCACCCAGACGCCCCACATCAGAACCTTTCTTAACACAAGAGTCCAAGACAGGTGCCTGGAACTGGCCCCTGAGAAGGCATGTATATGCCAGCTCTGATCCAGCTTACATCAAGGAAATTTCAGCGCATTTCTGGTTTTGATCCATACTGGTTTGTGTTTAGATATTCCCATCCTCTTTGCCTCATGACTTTTGTGTATGACTGTCCCCGGTGTCCATTTCCACCCTACAATTACTGCACATGCCCTGGTAACTACCAAGAAGGAAAGGAGCTTTTCAAAGTCACATGCAATTTCACATCACAGTATGAAGCAAGGTAATAGTCACTGACACTTAACTGCACTCACTAGACCTTCTTAGTTTGAAAAGTGAACCATATTCAACCTTTTAATTAAAGTTTCATGAAGCCTATTGATTGGGAAAAAAAGTTTTTTGGATCGTGTTTGAATACCTCAGGGTACATGTTCTTTAAGCCCAAATAAAGGCTGTCTGCCTATGTGTTCGTGCGTCATCACAACTCAACTACTAGCAAAAACCATTTGAGCCCCCATTATTTGCCAGGTACTACGCTAATCATTTTAAGTGTGTTTGGATTCGTTTTCTAGGACTGCCATAACAAAATGCCACAAACCGGGTACTTCCACAATGGAAATTTAGTTTTTCATACTCCTAGAAGCTGGAAGCCCGGGATCAAGGTGTTGGCTGGCTTGGTGTCTGCTTTCTTCTTGGTTTGCAGATGGCCTCCTTCTCCTTGTGTCTTTCCTATGTGTGTGTTCATCCCTGGTGTCTCTGTGGACCCAAATTTCCATTCTTATTAGGACAGCAGTGGGATTGGATTAGGGCCCGCCTAATCATGTTCTCCTTTTTACTTTATCACCTCTTCAAAGCCCAGGTCTCCAAATACGGTCACGTTCTGAGGTCCTGGGGCTTATTGGGGCTTCAAGCCTCCTAATGTTTGTGCTAAGGATGCTGACATCGTCTCCACTTTAGAGTTAAAGAAACAGAGGTTCATAGAAACTGAGCTCTTTGCCTGATGACCTTCATGCAGCAAGACTAGCATACTATTTGCATGTTCCGTATTTCTTATTCTGTTGCATGTATCAGGGATACAATTTTGTTGATGGAGTGAATTTTTTTTTTTGAAGATTTATTTTTATTTATTTGGGAGAGAGAGCATGCATACAAGCAGAGGGAGGGGCAGAGGGAGAGAGAGAATCTTAAGCAGGCTCCATGCCCTGTGTCTTAAGCAGATACAGGGCTCCATCTCACCACGCTGAAATCATGACCTGAGCTGAAACCGTGAGTTGGGCACTTAACCCACTGTGCCACCCAAACACCCCAATGGAGCGAATTTTAAAAGGCCCATTGAAACTTCTAGATTTCTTTCAAAGGAGGTGTATGTAGCAAGGTTGTTAATGGAGCTTCTGCCCCTTATCAGCTGTCACTTCACCTTTCTGGCTCTTGGTTTTCTTCTCTGTAGAAGGGGGTGGTAAATGATAGTACCCTCCTTAGAGAGCTGTCACAAGGAGGACAAGAGATAATGTACGTGAAGTCCCTATAACAGTGTCTGTACATAACAGGCATTAAATATGTTGGTAGCCATTATTACTTAGGTGTTGTTCGTCTGAGGAAGATATATTTTCACAATGGGACAAAGTGATTATTATCACCACATTTGAACATTTGAAAGTGTTATTACATCCCAATTATTTGGCTCTGTATATTATCACGATTTCGAATATCATTTTGAGTATGTCATGTCCTTTCCACCAGCAGCGTGTCAGAGACTGGTGTAATGTGTCAAAAGTGATTGAATTCACTGGCCGTGTGTCATGAATGTGACACAGCACCAAGAAACAGACAGACAGTACCTGCTTGTAACACGTGCTGGGTGTACCAGTGGGTTTTTCTTGGGGTTAGGTGACGTGCCAGACTGTTGGAGCAGCTGAACACTTTTCTGGGGAATCCTAAAAGACTCTAAGAGATGATAATTATTCCCTAAAACAAAAAAAAAGTGTTTAAAAGGCCCCATACTCTATAGTCACTCTGTTAAGCTGAGGTCTAAACTGGGCCAATGGAATGTTGTAGAATAAGGTCTACCAGAGGCCACGTGGAGTGGTGGAAGTTGGCTTATCTTTCTCAACAAAGCTCTTTGTGCTTCTGGTCTTCCATGTTTAAGAACAAATTGAAATCAAATCGAATGAACTAAGGAATACTAGAAATACTTTAGGCTACTGGAGAATCTGTATATTTGATTATTATTTTGTGAGTATCATTTTTTTATTTAGAGAAAATAACTGAAATAAATGGTTTAAGGGACCGATGTGATTGGATGGTGAGCCCTGTGTTTAGGCCTCGTGCTTACAATGACACAGAGAGTGCGGTCAGGAAACTGGAAAACACAAATGTAATAGGATCAGATGACCTAGTTCCAGGGTTGCCTATAAAAGTCCCAATTTTTTATCTCTCCTCCCTTCTCCCAGTAGTAGATTTTAATCACATCATATTTAAAAGTATACCGCCTGCCCCTGAAATTTTATGTACATTGAACATATGTAACCAAAATAAGGTCAACTTTATCAAGCAATTGTTACACACGTGATAGCAAAACAAATTAGAGGGTTAGCAAAAGAGAATTAAAAGAGAAAGATAAACACATCACTATCAAAAGAGTTGAGTTTATTATTTGTGTGAAGTGTTGTTGGAATTTGCTGCTGTTGTTGGCTGCTGATACACACCTAAGAAAGTATTGTGTCCGTCTGTCTGGGTGTCTCACTGGAATGTGACCACATGGGAGTGATGACCACTCATCATTTTCCGGGCAGGAGGCCTTTCCGGGCAGGTTCCCACTGCCTCATGATCCCTGTGTGTCACACCCCAAGGCCATGGTTTCCGCCTCTAGTGAAGAGTCATACTGCTGGGCACGCTAGCTCACCCCATCACAGTGCTTCACTCCCAAGTCATGGTGACCCCACCACGTAACAAGCCTCTCTAATGGTCAAACATAGAGAGTTATTGGCCTTAATGAAAATAACCAACACCATTTCGTGTGTGTCTACTATGTGTCAGGCTCTTCACGTGAATTCTTATTTAATCCTTACAGACATGCTGTAAGGTGGATAGTATCCTCATTTTACAGATGAGGTCACTGAATGTAGCAGAGACGATTCTATGTATTGGGCAAGTCTCTTTTTTTTTTTTTTAAGATTTTTTATTTTATTTTGTCAGAGAGAGAGAGAGAGCACAGGCAGAGTGGCAGGCAGAGGCAGAGGGAGAAGCAGGCTCCCCGCCAAGCAAGGAACCTGATGTGGGACTCGATCCCAGGACCCTGAGATCATGACCTGAGCCGAAGGCAGAGGCTTAACCCACTGAGCCACCCAGGCGCCCCAAGTCTCATTTTTAAAGACTATATTCCCCAACTCCCATGCCTTTAGCCTGGGACCACATGACTAGTTCTGGTATGTGTCACTTCCAGAGGTAACATAAGTGAGTATAGGCATAAGCACGGATGCTCCACACTCTGCCTTCCCATCATGGCAACCTGTGTTGAGCTGGTAATGTCAACAATAATAGAGGCTGGGTTGCAGCGTCAGTACATGGTGGACGGCCACCCTAGTGAACTCACCCAACTCATGGAGGACTTTATGCAAGTGAAATAGACATGTATTATGTTTAACCACTTTTTGTTCTGTTTTTGAGGTTTATTTGTTACTGAAGCATAGCCCAGCCTATCCTGACTAATGCATTGAGTCTCATAGGGAATAACTTACTTGTCATGATTTCGTGGATGCTGATCTAGAACTCCTGCTCAGATCTATGGCTACATAGCACCCTTTATCCTTCTTAACATTATCTCTTTGGTTAGAACAGGGGAAAGAGCTGAATGATGTCTGGAATGAGACATTGAATGCCCCTAGAGTATGTAGACATTATACTCTGGTATAATGGGACATTATACTTGGATTCTGTCTTCTTCCTTCTCACCGCCCTATAAGTGATGATCAGAGGAAATCCAGCCAATAGTCAGTCTGAATGATATTTATTCTTCCAACCCCAGATGGTTTAACTTGAACGACCCATCCCTATCCATCCCTCTTATGACAAGGGAATTTACTAGAGGGCTGAGTGGGGTAAAGAAAGGAGTCAGAGCCCTGGATTAGAGAAATCACATGTAAAGTTCATGTGGGTCTGGGTTATAAAATTTTAATTCCTCTAGAGCCTCTAGATGATTTCAAAAGGAAGGGATGATAAAGATGGCTGTGTTGCCCAGGATGGATTAAACCAGATTTGTAGGTAGTTATTCACAAAGATTTGATGATTTATATTGGACCTTCATTCATGTATTCATTTACTGGGCATTTTTAAGGTCTCCAAGTATTAAAAAAAGAAAGATCAATAAAACCAGTGCCCTTGCCCAGCAGGAGCCAACCATCTTGATGTTAATTCTGACAAGTGAACAATTATAACACAGCATGATAGATATTACACTCTATAGAGACAAGCATGGAGTGCCATGTAATTGCCAAAGCAGGCCCCCTGATTCAGCTGGCCTGGGCCTAGAAGAGGTAGGAAGGTCTTCCCATAGGAGCAGCCCAGCAAGGTCTTGAAGGCCAAATGGTCTTGAAGGCAAAGAACTGTGTATAAAATTACAAAACCAGTGGCATCTTGTCCTTGAGATTCTCTAGGGCAGCTGATCCTTAACCTCAGGACCTCGAACCCACACAGTCCATGGATAGTTCTCAGGTGTTTTATAAATCTCTGAAATAGGACCCAGAATCTTATGTGCAGCTAAATTCTTCTGACTATGCTTTCCCTATATTCTCAAAGTTTTCTATACCCTCCAAAATTGCTCACTATTGCTCCAGAGGACACAACAGTTCTTTGGGAAATCTAGCTATTTCATGGTTGAGAAATCTGCTTGCCTGTGGTAATTTGATGGTGAAGATAAGCTTATGGAGAATAAAATCACTCCAAAGATTTTTCTGCAATATTCTGACATCTGGGACTTCATAAAACAAAATGGTTTATAATCTCAATGCCAAAGTGTTGGTTGCTCGCTCTCTCTCTCTCTCTCTCACACACACACACACACACATACCACACATCATTTTTAAAAATTCAAAAGATAAACATATAATTAAAATGAGAAGTCTTTCTCCCATCCCTCAACCTTACCATAAAGGTAAGTGGTCTTAGCTGCTTCTTATATTTCCAGGATAAAAAATATCGATTATAGACTAATATATACATATTTTTATTTAACCTAAAAATATCAAAGTGTACACTGCTCTGTCCCCTGCTTTTCTGTTCCCTGTCCCTTTGTGACTGGTACATCTCAGAGATCATTCTGTAGCAACATGTGCTGGACTAGATGATTCCCTGGATGGCCGCCAGCAGGTTCTCTTGCTGGGTTTCTCTGTCCCAGGTGCCCGGCCCTCTAGCATGATGCTCCTGGAGATTGCTTCCAGACATCCAATAACGCCAATACTGTTGCTCTGGTCTATCCTCATCCATCTAGTTTAAGGCACTTTCGCCGATATTTTCCTAGATTAAATTCCTTGCAGCAGAGTTGTTGGTTTAGGGTGTAAACACTTTCACAAATTTTGGTAGACAGTACCAAACTACCCTTCAAAACAGCTGAACCAATACATTCGAACACACGATGGACCAAAGTATCTTTGTCTGCTTGCTCCTGATATTACCAAACATTTTGATTTTTGGCAACATGATCGGGAAGAACCATTCTTTCACACTTGCTTTGATTTGTATGTCTTTAATTATGAATAAGATTGAGGACCATTTCATAGGTTTATTCAGTCTGTATTTTTTTACATCTCCATGTAAATTGCCCATGCATACCCTTCCCACTGGGTGTGCATTTTTTCCAACTGAATTATTAAAACCCTTTGTCAGTTAAGGAAATGAGCCCTTATGATGTAGGTCGCAAATAGCTTCCCCAACATATCTTTTAACTTTGGGCTTGTATTTGGAGTGGGGCCATGTTAAGTTTTTTAAATGTATACATATATAAATTTATCAATACCCAGAAAAGCTGTTGAGTGAACCGGGTCTCAGGATCCCTTTAAGTCTAAAGAAAACTATAAATAGCTAGTTACACTAATGACCACACAGCCTAAAGGAACGCACACCCAGAGGTGGGTCTTGGCTGACTTTGGTAGGCAGGTGTAGGGCAGCTCTGCCGTGTAGGGTTTAGCAATTGATTCTTCTCTCCTGTAAGATTTGTCTCTCCTCTATGTTACTCTGGATTCTAGCCACTAAATAGTTGCTACCACAGTCAAGACTTGATGTTTTAGGGGTGCCTGGGTGGCTCAGTCTGTTAAGTGTCTGCCTTTAGCTCAGGTCATGATCCTGGAGTCCCGGGAGGAGAGCTTTCTCACTCTCTCAAATAATAAATAAATAAGATCTTTAAAAACAAACATTAAAAGAAAGATACGATTTTTATTTTATTTTTTTTAATTTTTATTTTTTTTAAAGATTTTATTTATTTATTTGACAGAGATCACAAGTAGGCAGAGAGGCAGGCAGAGAGAGAGAGAGGAGGAAGTAGGCTCCCCGCTGAGCAGAGAGCCCTATGCAGGGCTTAATCCCGGGACCCTGGGATCATGACCTGAGCCAAAGGCAGAGGCTTTAACCCACTGAGCCACCCAGGCACCCCGAAAGATACGATTTTTAAAAATCTCTTTATTGTTGCCAGAGTAGTTATATAGCTCATTGCAGTGACTGGATTTTTAAAATCCAGGCTGTTAATGTCATGCCGATCCCTCAAAAACGTGGCGAGGAGTCCATGAATGTCTGTGGTGGAAGGAAAGTGATTCACAGAGGGCTGAACCTCTCTCAAGGACACTCTGAGACTTCTTGGGGGAACTGGGAGAAGAAAATAAGAAATTAGAAGGAAGACATTAAGTTACTTTGAGGTAGCTTTATTTTTCTTTTTAGAGGTTTTATTTATTTATTTGAGGGAGAGAGACAGAGAGCATGAGCAGGGCAGAGGGAGAGGGAGAAGCAGACTCCCCACTGAGCAGAGAGCCCAAGGCGGGGCTCCATTCCAGGACCCCCAGATCATGACCTGAGCCGAAGGCAGACACTTAACCAACTGAGCCACCCAGGCACCCCAGAAATAGCTTTGAATAATTTATGATCTTGTTTTCAACTTCGGGTGAAACATGGATCATCCTCGTAAATTTTTACAGCTATAAAGCTTACATTATTAAGGAAAATTCAGTCATCTAAATTATGGAGCTTCTCAAAACCTCGATATGCATTTGAATCACCTGATGATCTTGTTAGAATGCAGGTTCTGATTTGGTTGGGATCTAGGGTGAGACCTAGATTTCTGCATTTCCAGCTAGCTCCTTGTCCCCAGACCTCAAGGCAGCCAGGGTCTAAAATGCACAGAACCTGGGGCTCCTGGATGGCATCATCAGCTGAGCATCTGACTCTTGATTTCAGTTCAGGTCCTGATCTCAGGCTCATGAGATCAAGCCATGGGTCCGGCTCCACGGTCGGCCACAATCTGCCTCAGATTTTCTTTCCCTCTGCTTCTCCCACTTGTGTGCTCTCTCAAATAAACATTTAAAAATAAATAAATAAAGTACACAGAAACTGAATTTTCCTCCTAGGCTTTCTGGCCTCTGCTTCCTTCTTTCTTTCTCTGGGTACAGATCTGATAGGATTTATGTGCACGCAAACACATGCTTCATATATGTCTTCATCTTTCTCTTTTCTAAAACATTAATTGAGAAATAGGCCATCCATTGTTACAGAAACCACAGTGTACTTCACAACAAACCATTGGGTCCAAAGGCAAAACATTGACAAATTGATACTTTTTGGCTTGGTCATGCCTGATTTAAAAGAATGAACCCCAAAGAGGCTATGAGCATTGGAAACTAACTTGGACCACGTTTAAATTGTCCTCCTTTAAAATATTAGCAGCTGTATGCATAAACCAACATTTATGTTCTAATCAAAGGTTTGCGGCAAACGGTTGACGAACGAAAGAGATGAGGGAAGAATGCTTCGAGATGTGTCTAGTAACAAAAACGGAAATAGGATGTTTTATGTCTTTAAAACAGCAGACATGAGTCTCAACTAAAAAAATTCCATCCTGCTCTGGTTTTTGGAGGAGAAATTGACCACTGTTTGAAAGGCCAAGGTCCGGGCTCCTATGCCACCGGTCATAATAAATACTATTGGGTGGGGGAAAAAAAAAAAGTTGAAGATCCAGCCACATTAAGGGAGAATCTATTCACAGAATAATTGTATGGCAAGGACTCCTGAAGAAAAGCTTCCAAAATTCCATTATCTTAACTGTCACTCGCCACTTTGAGTTGTCTCGGTGCTGTGTGTTTTCATGAATTACCCGAGCTGTTTGTTTTTGCTTTATCAGTCATCACCCTGTCAGCTGGGCCATTCATCAGGGGAGTTCAGAGCTTGAATAGGCCCCTATCCACTCTCACACCTCATTGTGTGAAACTGTTTACCAGCATTGCCTTTTTCTGTAAATATTACAAGCAGAGCCCTGAAGGAGAGACGTGTGAAAACAAAATGGCCTAACCTTGTCGCGGTCGCCGAGCGAAGCAGATCTGGGCTGGCTGAGACTTAGCAAGTCCTTGCGTTTCCCATATTCGGCTGGATAATAACCTAGTCACTGGTCTGGAAGTCTTGTGGATGCTAGTTAATTAGACGATCTTTAATTTGACTTAACATTTGTGTCAGTTGGGTGGAAGTGAGACTTTGTAATTAGGGAGTACAGAGCGGCTTCCTGTCACCGATCTGCGCCCATATTCTAATTTAAGGCACACTTTTGCAGTGTATTGTCACACTTGATGTGCCGAGTTTCAACCCTCCCCACTCCGCAACTGTCTTTCATGCTTGACTAGTAACAGGGTGGCCCATATTCTACAATCAACAGCAAATGGACCCCGTCTCCTGGACTCAAGGGCCAAAAGTTTCTGCGTGATTCACCCACTGGAAACAATTTCCTAGCTGAAATGAATGTCAGCAATTTTCTGTGGAAGCTAATATCCCCAGCCTGCAAATGGGTATGATTATTTATTTATTTATTTATTTATTTTTGGTCTCTATATGTACCAACGTTACAGATGCACAGATTTTTAAAGCGCCAAATGATTCTAAGTTTTGCGAAGAAAAACAGCCGTCTCCCCAGCTCCCCTTCCCCGGAGGCGACCACTTTGGGCTCTGGCGGTAGATTGTTTAGAAATTAATTTCACAGTGTGAAATAGGCTGTTTCGCTTTGCCTATTTTTGAATGTTCTATAAATGGAATCAGATTGTTGTGACTTGCTCCTTTCACTTACCATTAAGGTTTGTTTTTGTTTTTTTTTTAAATTACTCCTTTTTATTTTTAAGTCAAGGTGTAATTAGATACAATGAAATGCACAGATTTGAAAGGTACAGCTCAGTGAGTTTTAACAAATGAATACACCCACATAGCTGTACACCAGTCCAACTGTGGAATATTTCTGTCACCCCAGAGAGTTCTCTGGAATACTTCCACAGTCAGTACCCCTCCAAGAAGCAATCGCTTTATTTTATCATCATAGACTACAATTATCTTCTCTAGAACTCCCTATATGGCATCCTATGGTAGGTACTTTTTTGCAAATGGCTTTTGCTCAAAATGATGTTTTTAAGACTCCCGCAGAAATCTATGCCTTCTAACTACCAAATGATATTTCCACTGTGGTATGGACTTGCTGATGGTTGTTCTGTTGTTTCCAGGTTTTTGCTATCGGCTGTCTCTTTATTACCGAGGGGTAGAAGTCCTTGTATTCCTAGATAACACGGCCTTTGTCAGAAATAGGCTTTGCAAATATTTCTCCCCATCTGTATTTCGTCTGTTCTTAATGGTGTTGTTGGATGAGCACAGATTTAAAATCTGGAGTACATCCCATTCATGATTTTCTTATGATGAGTACTTTTCGTATCCTGTCGAAGAAATCTTTGGCAACCACTAGATCATATAGATATTCTCCTGTTTTCTTTCAGAAAACATTGAAGCTTTATGGTTTCAGATTTTTACAGTAAAGCCTTCTCTCACCACCTATGTTTTGCACATGGCGTGGGGTAGAGAGCAGGTTCTTTTTTCTTTTCTTGCAATTTTTTAATGGCTAAACAATTATTCTAGTGTTATATGTTGCAAAAATTTTCCTTTCCCCATTGGATGTGTGTGTGCATGTGTGTATGCCCATGCCTTTGTTAAAAATCGGCTGACCATGCATGTGTGGATCTCTTTCAGGCCTTTATTCAGCCTCATTGACTTGTTTCTCTAGCTTGATGCAAACAGCACAGTGTCTTAATTATTGTGGTTTTAAAGCAAGTCTGGAAAGCACGTGGTGTAAGCCTTCCAAATGTGTTCTTCTATGTAAGGTTCTTTTTCCTATTCTTATTCTTTTGCCTTTTAAGAGACATTTGCAATCAGTTTGTTAACTTCTACTAAAAGCCTCTTGAAACTTTGATTGGGATCGCACTGAATCTGTAGATTGATATGGGGAGAACTGACACTTTAGCAATATTAACTTTCCCAATCCCCAAGCATGTCACATGGCTTATGTTTTTATTCATGGAGTAGGTTTTGGAATATGAGTCTTGCATATATGTCCTTAAATTTATTTTTGAGTAGTGTATGTTCATCCTGTGATGGTAAATAAATAGCTTTCAGAAATCATCTTCTAATTGCTGGTAAAAAACTGAAGTATAATTACATTTTATATATTGACCTTGATTCCTAGGACTTTGCCAAATTCACTTTACAGTTCTAAAAGCTTTTTGAGGTAGGTTTCTTAGAATGTGTTATATATACAATCATGTCAACTGTGAAAAAGACATTTTGCTTCTTTTTAATTTGTATCCCTTTACATTTTTCTCACATCGTTGGGCTAGCTAGCACCTTCAGTATATTACTGAAATGGGAAATGACAGTGATTATATTGTTCCTGAACTAAGAAGCATTCAATATTTCACTACTGAATATGAGATTAACTGTCGCTCTTTTGTATATGCCCATTATCAAGCTGATGAAATTCCCTACTTTTCCTAATTTTTTGAGAGTTTTATTTTTGAACTTGTGTGGAATTTTGCCAAAATTTTTACATCAAAATACTTTTTTTCCTGTGATTCTATTAATGTGGTGAGCTACAACTATTGATTTTAGAACGTAATACCAACCTTAGTATCCTAGCCTAAGTTCCACTTATTAGTAACATTTATCCCCGCCATTTAATACTGAATTTGACTTTTTAAATATATTTCTCAAGGACTTTGTCTGTATTTACTCATGCATCATTTTGGTCTCCGATTTCCTTTTCTTATAATGTCTTTGTCAGGTTTCGGTAACAGGGTCTTGCTGGCCTCGTCAACCAACTTGAAAAGCAACTCCTATTATCCCAGTTTGGGGTAAAACTGGTATTGGTGTTTTTTTTAAAACTTTGATAGAATTTGTGAGTAGAGCCACCTGGGCCTGGGGTTTGCCTTGTTGAAATGTTTTTAATTATGAATTCAATTTGAGAAAATAGATTGAAGGTTATTTGCATTTTTCTGTTTCTTTTTGTGCTAATATTGGTAAGATGTGTTCTCCAGGCATTTAACCACTTGCCCTAAACTTTGAATTTATAGGCATAAAATCATGGATGTTTTTTTCTTTTTGCAGACTTGAAGTCATTTTCATTATGCAATAAGATCCCTTTATTACTGGTAATATTTCTCATCTGAAATCAACTTTTATAAAATATTTTATTATTTATTTGAGAGAGAAAGAGCCCGAGTGGGAGAAGGGTCAGAGGGAGAGTGAGAAGCAGGCTCCCCACTGCACAGAGAGCCTGATATGGGGCTCAGTCCCAGGACCCTGAGATCATGATCAGAGCCTAAGTCAGACACTTAACCAACTGAACCACCCAGGTGCCCCTGAAGCCAACTTTGATATTAACAAAGCTACTTTAGCTTTCTTCTGAGTAGTGTCTCCCTGGCATGTCTTTTTCATCCCAACCTGTCTCTTTATATTTAAGGTGGTAATTCCAGAGGCAGCAGAAAGTGGGCTCTTGATTTTTTATCTAATCTAATGATCTAATTTTTAATTAGTGTGGCTTACATCAAATGGAACTACTGAATTAAAAACTGTCATCTAACCAGCTATTTTCTATTTGTTCCACTTGTTGTTTCTGTCTTTTTTCCTTTCTGTTTGTCTCCTTTGTGCTTAAAAGAGCCCTGTTTATGATTCAGCATTATCTCTACCATTGGGTTATCATGGATACCTCTTCTGAAAAAAAAAAAAAAAAAGAAAAAAAGAAAAATCAGTAGTTACCTTAGAGTTTACCATATACATCTTATGGAATAAAAGTCCACTTTCAAATAATCTTGTTTTACGACTAGTGTAAGGACACCAGTACATCCCCAATGTCTTGCTCACATTCTTGTTCTAATACTGCCATAGATTTACTCTTACACACGTCATAAAAACACAAGAGGACTATTTTTGTTGTAGATAGTCATCTTTCAGAGCAGTTAAAAACCATACAAAATGAATGTTGAACTTGGTTTACCTTTAGATATGTCATTTCCAGTGTTCTCAGTTTCTTTGTGTAGATTCCAGTTTCTGACAGCTATTAGATTCCTTCTGCCTGAAGCACTTTCTCTAACCTTCCTTACAGCGTGGGTCTGTGGCCAATGAGTTCACTCAGATTGGGTTTGGGTTTCAGATTAGCAGAGTCTTTATTTCTCCTTTTTTTGGAAGACATTTTTGCTGGGTATAGGATTCTGAATTGACAGATTGTTGTTGCTGTTGCTCACACACAGAGACGTCATCCATGATCTTCTGGGTTACATAGTTTCTGAGGAAAGGTCTGTGGTAATTCATATCTTTCATCTGAATTCTGATATATGGAATGTTCTTTTTGCCCTGCCTGTCTTCCTATTCTTCCCATTGTCCTTGCTTTGCAGCAGTTTGAATACAGTATGCCCTTGGTGTGGTGATTCTTTTGGAAGGGGAGGATTTATTCTGCTTGGTGTTCTTTCAGGGTCTTGGAATGGTCGTTTGGTATCTGTCATTCATTTTAGAAGATTCTTGCATATTATTTCTTCTTATTGTTTCTTCCTGGCATGCCAAACATACTTGGTTAGATCTTTTATCTACATATCCCTTGGATGTTCTGTTGTATTTTCCCTCCACGCTCCATCCTTCCCCACAGTTCTGCAAATCAGTTCCAGAACTGTTATGAATCTAGTTTCCGTATGTGTGAGGCTGACTAAAGGAATTTGGTTGTTGTCTCCTCTCATCTTCTCCAAATCCTTGTGGGTTCATCCCTTTAAAGGATTGTTTTCTGCCATTTTAGGAAGCTGAGAGTGGAAGTAGATGCATGTGTGCAGCCTGCCATTTTTACCAGGAAGTTGACTTTGAATTTCATTATTTAAATTAAGCTTAAGTGGTATTAAGGACTATATTTTCTATTATCTTCGGAATGAACTAAAAAGTGTTATAGCTTATCTTCTCATTTGGAAAGAATTTTGCATTCTCAGAAATAGAGAAAAGAATCACAAATAACTATTGCTAACATTTATCACAATTCTCTGTGCCAGTCTTGTAAATGTCATTCTTGTACTAACTAATTTAATCCTCACAGTGACTTTACAGTATAGACAATCTTATTATCCTCAGTTTTATGGTTGATAATAAACTGAGGTACAATTAGATTAAGTAATTTGCCCAAAGATGCAGAAATAGAAAATGGCAGAATTTGGTTCCTTCACCAGTCTGTGCTGAGTGCCTTTAGCAAATGGGAAGATAAATGCTTTTAGATATTATCTTTGCTTCTAGTCTCTGGAATTCTTCATGTACTACCATTACCTCTCCAAGAATCTTAACCTATTAATCAGCAAGTACTTATTTAATGCTTATTATGTGCCCCAAATTGTTTTGTTCACTGTGGGGGTATAAAGAATATAACAGGGCTATTTCTTTTGGGGAGTTTACATTTCTCCAAAGAAAAGGCTCCCCAAAATGTGAAAATAAGTTTTATGGTCCAGAGTGGTATCACCATTCAAAAAAAAAAAAAAGAAAAAAGAAAAAAGAAAAAAGAAAGCAACCTTGATTTGATCCAGATGCTCAGAAACCATGGAAAACACATTAAAAACAATGATGATTATTCAAAAGTTTGCTCAGCCTCTGGATTACCCATGGAGGTTTTCACTTTTCCTTTTACCTCTTTTTGCCCCTAATTCTTAGCTGTTGAACTGTTTATAAATCCTTCTTCCACAGAACAAAATAAGAGGATTGTTTACAAACTCAAAAGTTCTTTATAAAAGCTTGAAGTGTAAAGAGTCTCAAATTTTGGTCACACTCAAATTCTTGGTCCAGATATATATCACCTAGGAGAGATATATACATACACACTTTTATTCCAACTATCTTCCTTCCCCCATCAAGATGGTTAACTGAGAATTAACATGTATTAGGGGTGTCCCCTAGTATTTCTGGAATAACTGTGAGTAAATAAAGGGTGTAATTGATACAACATTATCTTTAGATTGTCTCACACAGTATCTGACTCTTTTTTTTTTTAAGATTTATTTATTTATTTATTTGACAGACAGACAGAAATCACAAGTAGGCAGAGAGGCAGGCAGAGAGAGAGAGAGAAGGAAGCAGGCTCCCTGCCTTGCAGAGAGTCCAATGCGGGGCTTGATCCCAGAACCCTGGGATGATGACCTGAGCCGAAGGCAGAGGCTTAACCCACTGAACCACCCAGGCACCCCACAGTATCTGACTCTTAAGGGACACCTAACTAATATTTATTGTTTCACTGATTGAGTGAATGAAATGAAAGGAATCCTAAGGTGAACCTTCTTCTAAAGAATAGTCCCCATGAGTTTGTCTTTTGATTTGAAGAGATTTTCCTAATACAATGTGCATCAACATATCTCAGGGAGAAAGGACGCACTCTAGGATCAAAGGGCTATATTTGTTTAGAGTCGTGTCTACCCTTTGCAGTGCTGTAACTGGCAAACAGCAGGTACTCAATAAACATTTGTTGGATGCAAAAATGAATTATTTGACAGTATATAGTTTGATGCTGGAGAAAGTCCCTAGGCCACAGAACAACCTATTCAAGGGGAAATTCTGGACAAAACTAACAGTAGCAATAGAACAGTTTTTGAGAAAAGACTTGACAATGTAGTGGTCAGACCATCCACTCTGGAACCATGCAGACCAGGGATCTAGTACCGACTCTGTCACTTACTAGCTAGCTATGTAACCTTAGGAAAATTGCCCAGCCTCTTCAAGTCTTCATCTCCCAGTTATTCAGTGTGGGGTAGTTTCAGTATGTTGTGTTTGTTGTAATGATTAAGTAAGATATTTCACATCAAGAGCTTCTTTTGTGACCAACCACCTTAAGTGCTCAATGAGTGGTATATACCGAGTTCTTGTTACCCAGAGATTACAGGAGTTGAGGCCATGGCCATTTGGATCTCTAGAGAATCTAACAAAAATAGGGAAACCTAAAACAGAGGTGTCAACAACCTTCCTATGTTCCTCTTTTCTTGCTTTAGGGATTTTGAGTGACCTTTATTTGGCCGTATGGGTGTGTGGAAAGGTACAGGATGGGAGGGGAGCTAGAAATCCTTTCCACTTCTAGAGAAATGCCCTCTATCAAGGATTTATGCTGACAAGGCAAAATAGGCACACCCTATCAGCTGAGGATGAAAACAGCCACAGACAATGGGATATGACACAGTAATGAGTTCTCATTTGTCAGGTGTCAGCTTGCTGATATGGTCTAAGGATACGGTGTTCAATAATTCTTAAAAATTGGTAATAACAATACCATTTACACAGCAGTTCATCCTACAGTTTTACACACACACTATCTGTTTTAATTTCCACACAATGCTATGAGGAACCTGACATAACTATCACCACTCCCATTTTATAGATGAGTCAATACATTCTGAGAAGTAAAGTGACCAGGTACAAGGCCACTCCGCTGCTCCATAATTGACCTCAGACTTGAACCCAAGTCCTCACTCTGGGTTCATTCCTTTTTTCCATGAAATTCAGCAGGCTCTTTGTCCTATAGAATCCATCTATTTTGATTGTGAAGTATGCTTGCAAACATGCTAGATCCTTAAGCATTTTCATTTAGTAATTGGTAGTATCAGCCTGTTTTTTAAACCTTATTCTCTTTTTGTTCTAATGGGAAATGAAGGTTTTCTTCTGGATACCCCAGATCTTTGACGATACCAGTAAGGAAACATCCATACGCTTTGGTTAAACCATGAAGCATGAGGCCATGGTTATTTTAATCAGTTAAACTGTGGAAGGTCAAAAGCTACTAAGCAGAATGAACCTCAGGACAGAGAGCTGTGAAACTCCGCAAGACATAAACTTACCAGCAGATGAGGTCTTGGTGGACCTCCCTGATTGTATTATCCTTTTCATCCTCAACTTATATTCCAAGTTGTTACCTAGAATAAATCACACTATTTCTAATTAATGCATTAACTATCTTTGCTTTGAATGGAAAAGAGGGAAAATATGTTGATACCCCTGTAATAGCACAAGAAATATGCCTAAAATGGAATATCTTTTGTCATCATGACTAGCATTCATCTTTACAGTCCTCCAAAGTAAATAATTACCGTATAGTTGGCTTCCTATCTACTTGGATTGGCGGCATCCTTTGAGTCTCCAGGTGACAGGAATTCTCTCCAGAAACCATTCTTAAAATTATTGTCAAATTCCTTAATGAGGAATTCAAAGCTAAAGTGTCCAGGCTCTATGTTCAACCAGTTGGCAACAGGCTGGTCTTCTCCCTTCTGGATTCTTCAGAGAGGGTTGTCTGATAAAGCTCTGAAGAGCTGTTGACCATGCCAAGTCTTCTGGTGTGAGGGCAGCTGCCATGCCACAGTCTATCCTGAGCCTGTCTTGTGTATTTCCAAGTACTCAAGCATGTGATCTTTGCACACACCCATACCCTCTGATGAGATAATGTAGTAATCAGGAGCATGAGGAGGTCACAGGCACCGTACTACATTCATTCTCTAAATAATCTCACTTTCTTCCAACAACAGTAATTGGAATTGGGAAGAAATGTTAACACCTGGCACGTTTCAAAACAAGAGTGTGGATAGGTGACCTATTTTGTCCAAGGTCACATAGCTATTAAATGGCAAAGTAGGGACATGAACCTAGTGCTGTCTACTCCCGACTCAATGTTTTCAACGTTCACCCTCATTGTCTCTACCAAGATAACGAGCTTCCCTGTGGTAACTGCTAGAGGCTGAAAAACATAAGGCCTGAGAGAACTTCAAAATATGAAATGATAACTCTTTGCCCACTGAGATTCTTATTTTAAAAAAACCAGAGGGAGATTATATTAATATATTTATTTAATATTTATGTACAATATTTACATTTACAAAACGCTTTAGAGCGTTTTTTATCATGGAATGGGCAGAAATTTTTATTTGGGCATATAATTGTCTTTTCTTTCATATTCATTTATTCCTTTGATTTGTATAATATGTTCTCCACTTGGTCTTCTGAGATCATGTACAATAGTAACAAATTTTAAATAAGATTAATAAAAGATTACTTTGTATCACTCACAGGGAAAACTGACTAGGGCCATGCCGGGCTCCGTTCTTCATAAACGTTATGCAAAAGAGTATAATACCATCCCCCAGAACACTGTCTATAACACCAGCTGTGCTTATTCATGGTGCTTTAAAAATATATTGAGTTCCTATTCCTCATTTATTTTGTGGTATTCACTTCCTGCCCTTCAGGTGGTTGGGGAGCTCACCATTTCAGATGAGGAAATGACTTTGGTGAGCATCCTCTCAAGCAGCCACACTACACCCTTCTTTCACTACCAGGCAAGAAGCCTCTGCACAGCTTTCTTGCTGGCAATTCCTTCCACCTGGAAATCTTTTCCCCAGATGGTCACATAACTGCCGGCTTCAGTTTCTTCAGGCCTGAAATCAAGAGGCGCCTTCTCCAAGAGGCCTGCCTCAATCCCAGATCCCAGAGAACCCCCTGTTCGGCGTGCAGCCTGGCATGTCTTCTATTTTCTCTTTAGCACATGGTCCTTTGCTAAGAACCCTAGAGTTCCAGGGTTTGGCGAGAATAGATTTTAAAAGTATACTGATAAACCCCTATCGTGTCATTTTTAAATGGCCACGAGCTGCTTTAAAATTCATCTTTTAAGGAATCTCTTTAGTGTAAAGTATTCAGAGGGTTTGCAATACATTCCCTGTCTTTTTAAGGACCCTTATCATTACAGAGGAGGGCATGCAAATGTGTGCCTGGGGCAAATGCCTATATTTAGGTCAACCTACAGGTTCTAAATAACTTGTACATGTCATCAGTGGGTTAAAAGTTGTTCTCAAAACAATAATTTCTCATTCTTGTGTGCATGTGTGTGAATATTAATTTTTTTCTTTAAAACTTGTAGGCAGGAGTGCTTTACTCAAGTGTGGTTAGAAAGATCAGGGCAGGGGTGCCCGGGTGGCTCAGTCGGTTAAGTGTCTGACTCTAGGTTTCAGCTCAGGTGGTGATCTCAGAGTCATGAGATCGAGCTCCACGTCAGGCTTCACACTTGACACAGAGTCTGTCTGAGTTTCTCTCTCCCTCTTCCTCTGTTCCTGCCCCCTCCCTAAATAAATAAATCTCCAAAAAACCACAAAAACAAAAAACAGAGAGAACGAGAAAGATCAGGGCAGTGGCCTGTATTGAGGCAGGGGGTTGGGGGTAAAGCAGGCTGGTCAAGGGTTTCTCAACTCAGGCTGGTCGTTATTAGTAATGTTATATCCTACCAACCAGGACCAATCTAACCCGGATCTTGGGGGGCGGGGCATAAGCTCAGGCATCACTATGTTCTCCTGATTTACAGCAAGGGATGAGAACCACTGTGGGTCAACGAGCGGTTAGCATCTGATCTTGAGGGAAGTGAGCGACAGTTGTCCACCTGTGCTTCCCCCAGGCCGCCACGTAGAGGTGCCTGATTCCTGTTCAGCTCAGGATCCCTCTCTCCACCTGTCCGTGGTTTCTGGAACTAGCCTCGCTCTCTTCAACACAGTGTCCAGGGATCCTAGCGGTGCTTCCCGCATCCCAAGCCACGAGCTGGGGCCCTGCTACGATCCGATTGGGTCACCCAAATTACAGCGGAGCCCCTCTTGGCTTATCACAGCCTGGTGAGGCCTGCTGCTGCTGAATCTCCTGACAGGTCCAGCTAATCGAACACGGGCCCCTGAACAGGACCTTTGAATTCATGAAGCAATGAGTTCACTTCTTTAGCAAAGTCGCACAACAAGGAGAAGGGGTGTGAAGAATGGGGACCATTAGTGCCATTGGTCAACCCCAGGTGGGAGGCCAACAGGGGAGGTACTGATGGAGTGTTTCTGGAAAGAAGCAGACCTCGTAGGAACATCAGCTACACAAGGAGTTTCCTTTGATCTGAGGTGAGAATAAGATGTGACAAAATCACAGTGATGATGACGTTGCCGTGAAGTGTCCAAAATGTGGCAGCTCAGCATGGCACGAGAAAGGTGTACAAACTATTTAGATCAGTCACTAGTGGAAACCTCGCAATGCCACTAGCAGGCATGAGCCAGAGGAGAGAAGGGGCTTGGCCGAGATCCTGCCCGGGATGTGTAGGTCTACACGGCAAAGCTGCCTTCTCCCACGGAAGCAGGGGCTACTGCAACCACAGCTGGAGTTATTGGAAAGCCTGCACAGACCCAGTGGCACCAGGTGCCCTGGGTTCATCCCTTGTCCTCTGGTACAAGGGGCTTCAGCTCTGAATCTCCTCTTCTCGGGGCACCTGGGGGAATTGCATTTCCCCCACCCTTTGAAACACGAGAGGACGTGTCATCCATCACTTCCTTGTGGAAGCAGTCAAGAGCCACTGCTTTATTTTGTCATTGTTGTCCTTCATACCCCACTCACCCTCAAATTATAAACCTCATCTTCAGATGGTGGCATCCAAAGATGGCGGAACCTCGGGTCCCTGGGTGACCCTACAGAGCTCAGCCCCCTGCTGACCCACACTGGGCGGATAGCACGAAAGAGAAAGGAACCTTGATTGTGTTCAGCCTTGTTGCGGCGGGGGGTGGTTCTGGGGGCTGCAGAGCCTAGCTGATTCGGATTCCTTTGAGGACTTTCCTCATGAAGGTGTCCCGCAAGTTCTCTAGAACTTTAATGTTTCCCTCTAGACTGGTACAGTAGAAGAAGCCGTTTTGTTGTTTGTTTGTTTGTTTCCTTCACCGAGAGGGAAAGATTTCCTGTCGCTACCCTCTTGTGCTCATCTAAGTGGATGGTGTTGAGGGGGCAGAGAATTCAGCATCTTACTCAGTACAGTGCATGCACTCAACTCGTAGACCCATCTGGCTTGAGGATTTTCATTTTTATATTATAGACGAAGGAGAGCTCCAAATAGGTTAAGTCACTTTCCTAAAAATCCCATAGCTGGGAGACGTCAGAGCTGGGACCAGAACCCAAGCCCATCTCGACTTCAAAATCTGTGTTCTTTTCCCCCAGCATAAACATACAAGCAGTGAGCTCTTAACTCCTAGCTTGTTTGTGCTTTTCTCCTCCCCATAATCTCTTTCAAATAATCTTTGGTTAGGTCAATCTACTATTCAAAGCTATTATTCTTAGAATTATGTCCTTCTTTCATTCCATCCAGATTTGTTTTTACTGATCTTTGACACCTGAGGGGCTACAAATCTGTGTGTTTGTTTAAACTCCAGTCAAACACACTTGTGTTTGTTTTAAGTTGGAATATCACCACCAGGATATCTGGAAACGCCTCCTCTTCGGCAGCTACAGGTTTTCAGAAACATGAGGGCTGTCCTGTGTGGCAAGGATCTAGGAGGAGGGAAATGGAATGAGACAGAGAGGGAACGGGTTTATTTGTGAAAAGGGGAAAATGAAGGTTTACTCAATTAACAGAGGCTTTTTGGTCCAAACATCGTCTCAGCTGCCATGTCCATGACCCTTAGAAATGTACAAGGCATCTACTTCAGGAAAGGCACCCGTGCCTCCCGCTGGGCCTCACCAAAAAGACGATGAAATTGCAATGCAGATCCACACCTCACTCCCTCCGTGTACGTGGGTTGGTTCACTTGGCTTTGGAAGTGCATCCAAGCTGCCTTGTTCAGACGTTGGTGGAGGGCGAGCCTTGGCCTGCCTTCTCTGACTCCTGACATGACTTCTCGATGGAGGGCCAGGATTTTTCTCAAGTGTAACAATATTAATTATCAAGTCACTTTAAAACACGTGTGATGTATGTGTGCATTTATTTCACAGGAATGGTATAAAGATTAAATACTTAATGAATCCATTTTTCATATCAAGGATATATTTGTCCTACGCCTAAATATATCTCTCCCTTCTGTTTCTCATGAGAAATATAGCTATCTTTATTATGTAATCAGTAATATATCATTCCTTCTAAGCAGGATCTAATTTTAGCAACATGATGAATGGCCTAGGAATGTATTCCACTGCCCTCTGCAGAAAGGAATATATATCAGACCTGTTCAGGTGTGTGTCATTTCTTGATATCAGGAGCTTTCTGCTCCCCAAGAGGCAGCGCGGGCTTTTCTGGCTAAAAGCCCCAAGTTCTGTCTGTTTCGGTTTGTGCGGACCCCATTAGGAAACAACCATGTGTGAAAAATATCCAGGTTGCTGGCTCCAGCCAATGAGGGATGGGGCTCTCCTGAGCCTGTGTTTATGTCCCCGGCTAGAAAAGGACCCAATGGGTTTTTGGTTTTCTCCTTCTTCAATTCATTTCTGTGTAGAAATGGCTTGCGGGGGACTACCCTCAAGTCCCCAGCCACCATCGCTCAATTTTTCCCAGTTTGTCTTTAAGCAGAGAAATTTCTTTAAAATGCAGGAAGCACTCTAGTTTGACTAGCAGGATAAGGAAGGAGTACCTTCTTTTTTCTGGAGCTTCCAAAGAGAAAATGCTCATTTTTCTTCCAGGCTACCTGTGAGTTTTCTGGCAGCTTCTGAACATTCATCATAGGCACACGCAGCCTACATTTTGATAAAATTTTAATTTTAAGATGATTTTAAATTCATTTTTAATTTAATCTGTAAGAGAGGCAAAGCAGTACTCTATCCCCATTTTGCACCTGAAAGATTGAGGTTCTGATAGATTAAAATGTGACTCGTTCAAATTTTGAGATATGGCCCTGTAAGGACCCAAACCTACAACACCATATCATACTACTGACTATGCTTAATATTTAAGGGTATCTATAAAAGATAGAAGGTAAAATTTAGGTGTTTTGTTTTTTTTTTTTTTTGCAACAACTGTATATGTAAAACTCTGAAATTCTTTGTGCAACTATTGTATTTGTTGATTCTAGGATGTCTTTTTTTTTTTTTTTCCTCTCATATTCACGCCTTTGAACCTGGAGTACATCCTACAGTCAGTGGTTTCTTTCTTAGTGGTTGCAGCAGACTGATCCTTAAAAGGTCCCAAATATTCACCCCCTTCTTTTTCTCCACGCCCTTTGCAATGTCACTTTGTTAACTTCCTATTAAACAGGTCAGTTTCCTCATGACTTGAAAATGGATTAGTCTCATCTTTATTAATCCTGTAGAGCGCGCTATTGCTGCCCTGCCCATTCCCCTTTGCTCTTACCTACTTCAGCCTGCCTGACTTCCAGAAGCACCTGCATTTCTTTGCCTGAGGGCCATCTCTGGCTGCCAAAGCCCGCCTTGCCTGCTGTGATGGCTTAAAAAACATGTTCACAGATCCTTTGACACTCTTCCCTCCTCTCTTCTTGAATGTGGGCCAGACTTCATGACTTGACTCGCTTCTATCAAATGGAATGTGGTGGAAATGACAATGTGATTTTGAAAACTAGGTCATAAAAGGCACTGTGGCCATGCTCTGTCTTGGATCACTCACTGGCATGACATATGTTGTGAGGACCCTGGAGTTGTCTATTGCAAAGGTCTACATGGAGAGGAATTGGCCAACCACTTGAATGGGTTATCTTAGATCCTCCACCTTTAGTCAAGTCTTCAGATAAAGTCCTGCCAATTTTTTTCACTGCAACCTCAAGAGGAAACTCAAGCCAGAATTAACTAGCTAAGCTATTCCAAATCCCTAACCCTCACAAACAATTGGAGATAATAAATGTGTATCATTATATTAAACCACTAAGTTTTGGGATAATGTATTGCTCATCAATATAAAACTAAACCCATCCATGTGGCAGGCTGGAAATGGTGGCATTCCTCAACCAGTGACAACAGTAGGTTGTATAAACACCATGGATTCCTCACCTCTTGGTTAGGATAACTGAATTCCCATTTTCCCAAGGAGGATTAAGTTCCAGTTGCCCAGAATAATAACTGACTTGATAACACCCTTATTTGGCCACTTGCCCTTCCCTGTCTCACTTCTTCACTTCCCTACTGGTGTTTCCCTAACTTTCTATATTAAATACCTGCTCTCAAGTCCTCATCTAAGAATTGCCTCATTTGGGGGAATTAGGAATGCAAACTAGGTCAAGTCCACATAACCAGTTGCCAAGGCCCGTGCATTTTCACTTAAAAGTCTCTTTCTATGGCTGCAGTTCAATAACACCAACCTGAGCTTATGCAAAGAATAAAAGAATGAATGGGGTTGCCTGGGTGGCCCAGTACGTTAAGTGTCCAACTCTTGATGCCAGCTCAGGTCATGATCTCAGGGTCATGGGATTGAGCCCTATCTGGCTCTGCACTCAGCAGGAAGTCTGCTTCTCTCCCTCTCCCTCTGCCCCTCCCCCTACTCTTTCTCCCTCTCTAAAATAAAGCTTAAAAAAAATAAATGAATGAATAAATAAACAAGTGAATGAATGGGTAAATAAATAAAATAAACAAACCACAACAAAAACATCCTTCCACTTCACCCATACATAAATATGTGGGAGAACATATGCCCCCTCTCTAATTCTTAATACAAGTTCAAACTCAAAACGAAGAGAAGAAAATCCACAAGTGTCAGAAACAGACAAGATACTTAGCTGCAGTGATAAGAGGGAGGTGAAATGAAGATGCTCCCATGTGAACCAATAGGACGGAAAGGCATTAGCAGCTGAAGTTTGAGGCACTGTGAGTAGGACTGTGTAGGCCTGAGTTGGCCCTGTAAGTACCAGGAGCAGGAACCAGGTTACCTGTATGAAGCCAGGGGTCCTGAGGAGCTTATCTAATATCCTCTGAGTCAGGGACTAGTGAAATCATCCATTAGTCTAGGAGAATATCAGGGAAGCTTGTAATTTTTCTAGGCCATGTGAGTAACAGAAATCACCCAAAAGAAATGGAGGTTTGTGCCGCAAATGGTATAAGTCCTGGTACAATTACTCAGGTACCTCAAACTAAGAATTTTCCTAAAATCTCGTCCAGAATTGGTAAATGTAAAAACACCCCACAGGGATGCTCTGTAGTGCATGAAACTTCTACAGACTCCCCTTTTGCTGTCATCTCCATAATGAAAAGTCTACAGGAAGAAAGAAAAGAGGAGAGGAGAGAGGGGAGGGGAGGAGAGGGAAAAGAAGGGAAGGGGAGGGAAGAAGAGAGGAGAGGAGAAGAGAAAAGAAACAAAATGAAAAGACAAAAGGTAGCCAACAACAATAGAGGGGACAGATGGGAAAATTTGCATCTCAAGGACTAGAACAACAATCAAAAAAGACTTTCAAATGAATATTTAAAAACATTTCAAGACATGAGAAAAGGTATGGTAACATGAACCAAGAATAAAACTATTTGAAGATGGGAAGATTTGGAGGGGGAGTGGATTCTAAAAATGGAAAAAAAAAAAAAAAAGGAATGAAAACCTAATAGGCCAATTGGACTGTGAGTAGATATGGCTGATGAGAGAATAAGTGAACTGAAAGACAGATCAGAGGAAATCACCCAGAATATACACAAAAGATAAAGAGATGGAAAATATGAAAGTTGATTAAATGAGAAGGTCTTACATATGTTTCTGAAGAGTTCCAAATGGAAAAAGAAACAGAGCAAAAGGCAAAAAGATAATAGTCAAGAATTGCCACTATCTAAGACAGGAGTCTTCAAAATTAAAGAAGCACACCAAGTACCATGAAGTATAATTAGAAATAAAGCCACTTTTGAAGACAGTAGTTGAACTGGAGAGTATCAGCCTTAAAAACTGACAGAAAGAATAAAAAACACATTACCTACTACTAAGAGCATACTTCTCGAAAGTAACAATAGCTGGCAGAACACAGCTATTGTGTTGTAAATGCAAGGATAGGTGCACAGGAAAAACGTACTTAAATGCTGACAGACACTATCATGTCAGCGTGGAAGTAAGATAAAGTTAACTTCAGACATCGTAAGACTATTTTGGCAAATAATACTTTATTGAGTAGCATGTGAAGATTTACTTTGGCAAAAAGGGAAAAGAAGTAAAACACAGCATTTCAGGAATGGATAGAGGTATGGCTAAAGCTAGCTAAACCCTCAGTAGTATCATTTAAAATATCTCCTTTATATAGGGCACCTGGCTGGCTCAGCTGGTAGAGCATGACACTCTTGATCTCCTGATTGTGAGTTCAAGTCCCATGTTGGCTATAGAGATTACCCAAACATAAAATCTTTTTTTTTTTTTAAGGCTCCCTTATGAAATTAAAACAAAGGTAGAAATAAATTTCTAAGTCTTGAAACCATGGATGATAGGAGAGCAGAGCAGACTTAAAGCACATATGATTTAAAAAGAGGTCAGTGATATTGATTAATTCTAACTTTAATTCATTCCTGACTTTAATTAATTCTAGACTTTAATTTAATATTAGAGTGAGGGTAGCCCTGAAGGATAGAAATCAAAAGCAAAACTTACATAGCAAAAGGAGAAAAATGTAAAAATGTGAACTGGAATGTCACCCACCAAATCATGAGAGTAGATTTTTCTTGGAAGAGAGAAGTGGTGATTGTTACCAGGAGGAGCTGGGGTGGGAGAACAAAGGAAAGTTCACATTATCTGAAATGTTTTATATTTTTAAAACATGTAGAAAAAGAAAGAAATAGCACATGCCTTGTATCTTTCTTTATCCCTTTGCTCATGGAATGGGACCCTGATTTTTCCCTGATATTCAAGAACCCTCCTAATTTGCCTCCTTTTTTCCCAGCCAGCTTAGTTTTTCCTCTCAGCCCACATTTCCCCCTTTCCATCAGGCCAACCTCCTCCTTTTTCACATATAATCTTCTTTAGGGTTTGTGCCTTCATTATCCAAGTTCTGCCAGTCTGTAAAGACCCTTTCTCCTATCCCCCAATATAGAATGGTCTGTGGCACATAATGCAAACTATATTCTGTTAATCTATCTATAGATAGATGGATATATATATCTGGTGGAAAGACAATGGGGAAGAGAAAAGGAACAAAAGAAATTTTGACCATTCTTTGGTGGATAAATTGCACAGATGAAACAATGATATAAGTTACCCACTTCAAGGTTTTTATTTTATTTTATTTTTTATTATCATTAGGCTCCATGCTCAATGAGGGCTTGAACTTAGGACCCTGAGATCAAGGGCTGCACATTCTACTGACTGAGCCAGCCAGTTGTCTCCCCATTTCAAGGTGTTGTTTTTGTTTTTTTTTGTTTTTGTATTTTTTTTTTAATTGAACTCAGTGATCTGAAATGTATTTGAGACTCAGAAAAAGTTGATTAAGAATATGGGGCTTTGGTGTCAGATCAGCTCTTAAGATCAGTTTAGCCATGTTATCACTACCTTTATGGCTGTGGACAAGTGACATATGTAGTTTGTTTCTAAATTTTGTCATGGGTATAAAGGGGAAAATAGGTGTTACATGTAAAGGACTTAGCACAGCACGCTTGCAGTAAATATAGGATTTTTATTAGCTAAATTATATGAACCCAAAGCCGTGCATGGGATAACCTAGTTCTCTCTCATTGCCAGCCCATAACAGAATTGCATTTGTCTGCCCTCCAAAAGTTAAATGTGGCCGTGTTATCTATGTTCACCAATGACAAGTAAGCACAAAGACATACGTGATTTCCTACAGGATGTGGAAGACCTACTGAGCAATTTGGCTCTTCCCCTTTCTCTACCTGGGACTGCAGAAGCATGTATTGAGCCTGGTCTGTGAATGATCACGTCAAGTAGAACCTTTCTGCCGCCCCAGGGAACACATGAAATGCATAAGAAAGAAACTTTTGTGGTGTCAGGACTCTGGAGACTTTGCAGTTGTCTGTTCCTGCAGCAAAACCTAGCCCATCCTGACTAATACAACACACAGAAGGTCATATGTTTCCACCCCCAGCTTCAGAAAGAAACACCTAAAGCCACGCCTTAGAACTCACCTGCTCTGGTACAAAAATACTTCTGTCCAGCCTGATGTGGCTTCTGTTCTCACAGGATGTGAGAAACAAAACACTAGAGGGGGTACAACCTGAAGTCAGTCGTGAGCCCAGGGAGAGGAAAGAACCACAAGACTATACAAAGAAAAGTTAGGGAAACCAGGAACAGGAGCTAGGGAGCTTGGGGCCGTCTAGGATAGGTTGAATGAATCAGGCCTACTAAAAAGCCTTCAATGTCATGTGTGTATCATGGAGGTATTCTTTCTGTTTACTATAGTTTTTATTACATTTTCACTTTGTTTATTCATTTTATTTATATTACTACCCACTTTTTAAAAACTACACTTTAAAAGAAATGCTTATGATCTCCCAGGTATCATGGGGAACACTTTAAATCTGTAGCAGGTGCTGAACACTCCCAGCAACCCTCTGAGTTGGTGGGCCCTGGCCCATCGCTGGGGATGGGAACGTGGCTGTGCTCAGAGATCTGTAACTGTCCCAGGTTCGTGCAGCCATGGCAGGAGGGAAGTGTTATGGGAAGCCAGCCTACCCAGTGCCAGAGTCCTTGCAGCATGGACCCTCTCCATGCATTTAGCAGAACGCCACAGGCTGACCCTCAACAAAGACTAAATTATGTTTCAGGAAAGCCTGTCTGAAAGGCTGCGAAACATGTGTGACATTTTGGAAATTCTTATCAAAAAAAAAAAAAAAGAAAGAAAAAAGACATCTGACTGTAACAGGTACTGGTGCTTCAAAGGGTAGAAAGCTCGGGTTATCAGGAAAAGCCACATGTGTGAAGCAGCTCTCTCTCTCCCCCATTGCTGGATCAATGAGACAGTCTTGAATTTCCGTGATCTTATAAAGGCAACAAGAGTGATAAATATAAATCTATTAAAGCTCTTTCATTTAGTACAAGGAATCTGTATTCTTCAGCCATATAACTTTTTTTTTTTTTTTTTTTTTTTTTTTTTTTTTACTGCATCTTTCAGACAGAAGAAATTGTTGGCCACAGCTGAGTCATTTCCTTGATTCTTTACAATGTGAGGAGATGGGTCTGGGGAGTGTGGGGAGGGCTGGAGGGAAGATAGAGCACTCTGCTGACTCCAAACGGTTGCCCGAGAGGCCCCCCCCGTTGTCATTCCATCTCCATAGTTGCTTCCTTATGGGAAGGATGGCTGCTGACACCCAGGAGTCCTCACCTGGAATCAAAGGAACAGAGAAGTAACAAGTTGGGCATCTCAGAGATGTTTCATTGCTTATGGAAAATTCTGCTGGAATGACATCTCTGGGGGCTCCTCTCTCTTAGCCTGGAAAACCCGCATTTTCTCCCATGACTCACAAGCAAGATTGTATTGTCATTGGACATTGACTATTTTCATTTTTGCAGACCACTCAACAAGAAAATGAATGTGGTCATCATGGAAGTGTAGCACCATTGTTTTAACATGACTGTGGCAATTTCAGTTTTCTCGAGAGGGACTCTCAAGGATGTAGGGGCCCTTTCCCTGAACTGTGTTTCTGACCCCCATTTTTGCAGGTATTGCGTCTTAAGATACCTTCAGAACAATTCAGATAGGCCAGAAGTGGGGGGGGGGGGATGAGAGCAGATGCTTACTATCAGCCTGCTTCTGACAATTCCTAATGTAATCCATATACTACACATACATTCTAGTTACACAATTTATGAGGTATAACAAGGGGGGGAGAAGTGAAGCCGGGATATAATTGTGACTGATGTGAAACAGACATGGAGAATGAATGGCCTTACAACATTTTCTTTGAAGTTTGTTAAAAGCAGTAAAGTGATATTCACTATAAGTGAAACCTGCTGTTACAGATATCCACTGGCTTGAGGAGCGTTTGCTCTTTACTCTATTTCTTGAATTTTAATTTGCTGCTCGAAGTTTTTGAAAAATCTTCTTTCGATCTGTGATGGAAGAGAAAGAGAGTAAAAATCAAGCACCCACTATGTGTTCATCCCGTGGTGGCCCTTGACATTCAGGGCTGGTGTAAGAGCTGCAGAGCCCACAGGAGTGGTGTTCATTTTAATTTCTCTTAAAATCAGAAGAAAATAATAAATGTAATAATGATATAATATGCGAGCATATTAATTAATTTGTATAACAAGGTTAAAAATTAATATAATAATAATGAACCTAGTGATGAATCCCACCTGGATGATATTTGCTCTTTTATCTCTTTCTATGGGGGAAAGGGCCCATGAAGGCAGAGTGCCAAGGGCCTGCAGATCTCATAATGTCATCCTACTTTTATAACCTATCTCATTTAGTTCTCCTGGGTTATTCTAGAAGACTGGAAGACATGGGGAAAGTGATGCTTCCGAGACTCAAGGAATCTTTCGAATGTCCTAAAACTAGGAAGTGGGAGAGCCAGGTCCTCAGATAATTGTCTAACTCTTTGTCCCAGAGAAGATCACAATACATTGGCAGTTCTGCATCTGAACATCTGGTGTTGGGCATGAAAAATGTCACTTGGATATTTGTTAACTAAGAAAGGAATGGCAAATCAACTTGGAGGTTGGCACGTATTTTTCCATGCAATGGAGGAGGATGTCTAGAACTATATGTAAACCGAATGTCCCCATGTTCACCTGTTCAAGGTCAGGACTTCTTTGTGTGATCAAATAATACTCTAAGCACCCACAGGAGGTCCAGACTCCAGCCTATCCCTATCGCCTGTCCTAACTTTCTCCTGGGGTCCCTGAAGCCCATTTCTGTGTTCTACTAACCAGTCCTGGTTAATAAGCTGAGTCTCAGCTGACTGCCTCTCACCAGATAAGTCACTTTTTTTTTTTAAAGATTTTATTTATTTGACACGCAGAGAGAGAGATCATAAGTAGGCAGAGAGGCAGGCAGAGAGAGGGGGAAGCAGGCTCTCGGCTGAACAGAGAGCCCAGTGCGGGGCTCGATCCCAGGACCCTGAGATCATGACCTGAGCTGAAGGCAGAGGCTTAACCTGAGCACCCTGCCCCCAGATAAGTCACTTTTGGGGCAGGTTCTCCTCCCTCATGGATGCACTCCCCTGCCCTAATTCTCCAAAGTACAGCTAAGACATAGCTGGGACATCCAACCAGGTTTTAACTGAAGTCTTAGGGGATAGCAGACAGTGCAAAGGGGAATGTATGACTTATACCAGGGCTGACCAACCATTCCAATTTGTCCAGGACTAAGGGAGTGCCCAGGAATGTTCAGTTTTAAAACTGGTAGTCCCAGGCAAGCCTGGATGAATTGTTCACCCTACTATAAACCACAGGAGTGTCTCGAGCCCACATCTCTGACTTGACATCACTTAGGGTCTCATCTTTGCCATTAGCCTAACTCAGCTTGGCTAAGCTGATTTGTCTCCAACACTGAAAGCTCTCCAAGCATGCTCTTTCTCCTGATTCCAGACCCAACTTTTCTCCATCTAAGGAAGAGGAAGAAATCTGTCCTCTAGTTTAAGACCAACCTCCTTTCCTGCTGCAGCCCGATCAATAACAGTGACATTTCTTTCCTTGTGAGGAAAGTCCTATGCTTTTCCAGTAGCATGCTTTGATTTTGAAAAAGAACAAAAAACAGAAAACAAAAACACTCTTAGAAGGTAGGAATAAAAAAAGACTTTCTAAATCTAATAAAAGCATCTTTGAGAATCCTATAGCCTTAATAATGAGAGATGCAACACTTTCCTCTTGGAATTGAGCACAAGGTAAAAATATACTATTCTACTTCTTCTGTTCAACATTGTGTTGGAGATTGTAGCCAGTACAATTAAGGCAGGAAACAGAAATAAAAATATATAGGTCAGAAAGGAGGAAGTAAGTAGTAAATCTGTCCTTATTCACAGATATCCTGATTATGCACACAGAAAATCCCAGAGTAACTACAAAAAAAGAGTGCCAAAATATGTAAACTTAGCAAGGTGCTGGGGTACAGGGTAAATGTAGAAAAATTAATTGTATTGCTACCTACTAGTAGCAAAAAATTGGAAAAGAAATTTTGAATGTTTTCAATATCATAAGAAATATACCCTTAAAAATAAATTTAATAAACTGTGTAAGACCACCTTACTGAAAACTATAAAATATGCTGAGAGAAACTGAATGACTTAAATTAATGAAGAGATATGATATCCATGGATTTGGGCACTCAGTACAGCTAAGATGTCCATTCTCCCCAGACTGATCTCTAAATTAAACGCAACCACAATAAAAATCTCAATAGGCTTTTGGTCTACATTGACAAACAGATTATAAAACTCAAGTGGAAATGAAAGTGGTTAAAAGAACCTAAAAAATAAGAACAAATGTGGAAAACTCATACTACTTAATTTTAAGACTTACTAAAAAGGAACAGTAACAGTAAGGATTTAACATTTAACAATTTAACAATTGCCACTGGAAGAACTAGATAGCTAGTGAGGAAAAAAAAAAAGAACTTTGACCCTTACCTCACACCACACAAAAATTAAGATGGATCATGGACCCCAGTGTAAAAGCCAAAACTATAAAATTCTTAGAAAGGAATATAGGAGAAATTTTTCATGACCCTGGAGTAGAGACTTCTTAGAAAAGATACCACAAGAAATAACCATAAAATTTAAAATAATGATACATCGATCTCATCAAAATTAAAAATTTCTGCTCATCAAATCCCACCATCAAGAATATGAGTAGACAAAGTACAGACTGGGAGAAAATATTCACAAAAAATATACGTGGCATAAAATTTCTACCTAGAATATATAAAAAACTTTCATAACTCATTACTAAAAAGACAACTTGTAAAATGTGCAAAAGACTTAAACAGACAATTCACAATAGAAGAGATACAAATGGCCAATAAGCACATGATAAAACACTCTACATCATTAGTTATCAGGAAAATATTAAGTAAAATCATAATGAGATACTGCTACATACTCAAAAGAATAACTATAATTTTTAAAGACTGGGCAATTCCAAATGTTAGTGAGAACGTGGAGTGACTAGAATTGGACTACATCACTGGTAAGAATTTAATGTGATACAACCACTTGGAAATCTGAAATTTTCTTGTAGAGCTAACCATATACTTATTCTTTGGTCCAGCAATTCAGCTCCTAGCTATATACTTAAAGGACACGAAAACATAGTTTGTAAAAAGATGTATAGAGGAGTGTTCATAGCACCTTTCTTCATAATAGCCTCTCATTGAGAGCAACTCAAATATCCATCCTTTGGAGAATGGATAAACAAATCGATATATTCCTAGAATGAACTACCCAGGGATGCCTGGCTCACTCAGTCAGAGGAGCATGTGACTCTTGATCTTGGAATCATGAGTACAAGCCCCATGTTGGGTACAGAGATTCCTTAAAATAAATAAGGTTTTTATTTAACTGAAAAGAAAATGATTCTAAAAGTCATCTGGAAATATAAATAGGCAAGAATAATTAGGGAAAAAATGGAAGTAAACTTTCTTCTACCAGGTATAAAAGTTAACTAATTAAAGTTGGTACAGAAAGAGGGAGATCCAGATGAACATAATTAACAGCCAAGACAAAAACCATGCATGATTATGGCTTGAGACAAAGTAAAGGTAACATTGAAATAATTGGAAAAAAATTGGATTGTTCACCAAACAAAGTTGGGACAACTGAGTATCTATAAACAAATTTCACTACTTATTACACACCTAACAATACAACAAATTTAAGATGGATTAAAGGTTAAACATAAAAACAAAACCATAAAAATACTAGAAAAAAATAGATTATAATTTGTTAACTTTGGTGAGACAAGGCTTTTGAGGAAGATTTTTGAAATATATCAACAAAATTAGACACTAAAACAGGAATGAAAACACTTAAAAATGAAAACACTTCTATATGATAGAGACCTTCAAAGTAAAAGGAAAACACTGGGGAAAGCACTTGTCACATTTGTGGCTCACAAGATGCGAATGTATTCCATATGTGATTTTGTATGGCTGCTTCCACCTGAAGTGAAAATAACCCGTTCAAATGCTGCTGAAACATACAAGAAGATTTGCTGGCCTCCCTAACTGGCAAGTCCACGGATGGAATGGTCCGAAGCTCTCTTCATAAGGAAGCCATGTTGGTTGCCTATAGTCCAAGGCCTCCTACACTACCAGCTTAACAGTCCTCTGGGAAAGAGTGCCACTCTCCAAAGCTCTAGCAGAAAGGCTTTTGGAAGGATTTTGGCCCAGCTTGGGTCCCAGACCAGACAGGGATCCTGTGCTACCTTTTTGGCTGGGAGAGGAGTAGGTCAGTACCATACAAAATACCTGGAATGCATTTTTCATAGTGATTCTGTTATCAGAAGAAAGGAGAAGAAATGCAAAGGATCAAACCCAGCAGATTTTCACTAACATATGTAATGAGTTCTTACAAATCAATAAGAAAGAGAATTCTCAAAATAACATGAAAAGCCATGAAGATTCGTCATTAATTACTTTTCCTGAATCCTCTTCTGTTATATTTGTGCTGAATGCTTTCCAAGATTGTAGTTAGCTAATTTTACAAATTAGGTGATAATATTTTATCACAAGAGACTCATATGTTATAATAAGCTTCCTTGCCTCTTAGGTTAATATTTAGAGTATAGAAACCTTCTGATGACAATGTTTTAATTCAAAGGAGTATCTCTAGTTGTGAGAATTTGAGTCATGATGATTAAGTACAGTTCCTCGGGCAGAATGAATGCTCAAATCTTTATTTAGCTAGAGTTCAAAAAATTTTCTTCTTTCATCTTTGAAAAGTAAGGGAGGGACTTGTTCTTATTATTTAAAAAAAAACCCTATAATTTTGCAGTGATTTTATGTGCATGTTTCTAAAATGAATTTAGGGATTCAAACTTCACTGATTTTGTTTTAAATTTAGTTTGTCTCATTGAGAGAAAAATTAAGTTATTACTTTTATATATTTTACTCATTTTTTTCTGATTGTAAGTTTTACCTATTAGCTTTCACGTTACTGCTTTTTAAAAATATAAGCTGTATGTTTCAGTCCTGAATGAGAACATTCATGGAAGAAAAAAAAGTTTAATTTTTAAGAAGACAGAATTCCTATGAACCTAGAATCCTCAAACCCACAAAGAATGACTATTTTGGTTTTTCATTTGTTTGCTTTTGTAAATAGTTCACATAATTTTTATGAAAGATGGGGGAAAGAGAGAAAACTAACAGCAAGGAGTTAGCTCAAGAGAATGTCTCTAGGTTGTATTCCATTGAGTAAATAAAGATATATGCTCTACCATTCACAAACTGTGTGCTTGAACAAGTCATTTATCTTCCCTATGCCTCAGGCTCACCATTTATGAATGGGGATTACAATGGTACCTACCTTACAGGTTGGTTTTGAGGGTGCAATGAATTTAAGTAACCCAAAGTAAATGCACAGTCAGTTGGCTACAACTATTATTTTGGGTTCTCGCTCCCTCCCGCTGTCTGTCTGTCTTTTCCTTCCTTCCTTTTCTTTCTTTCTTTCTTTCTTTCTTTCTTTCTTTCTTTCTTTCTTTCTTTCTTTCTTTCTTTCTCTCACAGGCTCCATGCCCGGCATGGAACCCAACAGGGGGCTTGAAGTCACAGCCCTGAGATCAAGACCTGAGCTGATATCAAGAGTCAAAGGCTCAAAAGGACTGAACCATCCAGGGGCCCCAGGTCATTTCTAATCTTAGCCCAGCCTGCTGATGCTATGTAGCTGATGCTGTTCAGGGCCCCTTGTCAGGTTTAAAAGTGCTTCCTGCTTGACAGAATGCAGTGAAATAGAGTTGAATAAACTAATGTCCTTGAACTCAAATTCCCTGGAAATAGGTGTTTCATCTATGGATAAATAAATGGTCACTACCATTAATCAGAGGCGTAAGGTGTTCTCAGAGTTCCTTGCTACCTCTCTGTGGCCCTGATTCTAGGACAATTTATCCGCTGCTGTTTCTTTCCTCTACTAATCTGTAAACTCCAAAGAGGGCTATGATTTATTCACTCATAATTCCCCTGGATTCGCTATGGGTCTATTACAGAGGGGCTCCCTGAATATTTGTTGAATGAATGAGTGAATGATTGAGCAAATGAACAAACAACTGAACGGGCATACGGCCCTCCAGCCCTCTTGTTTAACTGGCGCTCCACTGTCAGGTTTGAACAGAGTGCAAGGCAGAACTAGAAGCCCTACAGGCTAACTACCGGATACCAAAAGCACATTTCATCTACTTGAAACCTGTTAAAAGATCATCCTTCACAAATTCTTTTAGGCTTCTTAAGAAGAGGAAATTCTGTCATCATACGAGCTGCAGCCATGAATTTCAAAATTTCTTCTTTGAGAAAACATGAAATATTATACCAACTTAGATAAAAATCTTTTGGCTACTTTTTGGGGGTCATTCCCGCATATAGATTGTGAAAGATGAAACAGAATGGAAAGGTGGTGATGAAGAGGACATGTGATTTAAGTTGAGGGAATTAGGCGGAGAGGGAACCAATAAACATGGTCGAATTTGCTGAATGTTTTTCTCTGCCTGGAAAAATATATTCCCCTGATATATATTTGATACCAGACCAGAATGAAACATCAGCTCAGGTCAGAAAGTATCTTAAAGATTTGTTTTTGCTTCAATGTCATGGGTGAGGTCTCTGGCATCTATTTCTCTTCAGTGAAATTTACCTTATTTCGACTTGGGTAGGATGGATTTGAGTTTGGCTGGTAGTTCACCAAGATGCTATGTTTCATGCTGGCATGGTTGATGCTGTGGTGGTTGTCATTCATAATTTTGGTATATAGCTCATACCTCCAGCACCGACACGAGATTCAGGGTTCTCTTCTGGAACGGGAGATGGAGACCCAGAATAGGATCAAATGGGGCAGACTCTATCAGAAATGTCTGTTGAAGAAAGAGATCTTTCTATGGGATCCTGCCCTGGTCCAAGGGTCCATCATTCAATACAGAGCTAAAAGAATGTGGGCAACCCATTGGGCTTCTGGAAGTGGCTAATTTAAACGCTCCCCCCTCTGAGTTCAGAATCAACCAAGGAATACCTACAGGAATCACATAGGTGAAAGTCAAAACATTTCTATTGCTGGCATCATTCAACTAAAAAATATGGCTGGAAACTGTGGCCCCGTGATTGGGCTTCTACACTTGCCCGTTACACCCTGCTCCAAGATAAGGTGTTGGGACGGCCCTTTGGTAGAGCAGACACTTTCTTGGTCAACTACAAATGGGACCACTGTCTCCCATCTAAAACTTCTTTAGATCAGATCAACAGACATGACACTCAGAGAAGCTCTGGTCCCAACCAAGGGCTTGGAGCATTGGATTATTTCTTGAACACTTAATGTAATCATACCCTATATTAGAAGCCTCCCTGGGGAATTTTACTATTCCCTGTATCTACTTGATTTTTTTCCATACTTACCGAATAGGAGAACCAAATATCGATGCTGTTGTTGACTGTATTGTTTGATTTTATTGTTTTGTTCTGTTGACCATATGTGTGTTAGTCTTTGGAAAGATGGATTCATTCCTTGGCTCGTTCATTTATTGATACGCTTCCTAATCTTTACGGAGCATGCGTGCCGCTGCCCTGAACCTGGGGTTACAAATAGAAATCATTCTCAATTCTGATCTTTGGGAACTCAGTCTGGGGTGGGGGTGGGGTAGGGGGTGCGCATTGAGATATTTTACAATATGGCCAGGTAAACCAGCTCACAGAAGCACGCGGACTTGGGTGAACGCTTTGTCCTAAGGTACCGGAACTTAACCTAGGTCTTGGGGGTCACTTAACCTAGGTCTTGAATGAAAGGCATAGGAGGAGCGCCTTCCCGTGTAAAAGAGAGGTCTCTGGTGTGAAGGGGAGCTGGAGGTACAGCAGGAGATGTGAAAGATGTGAAAGGCTGCGCCCAGTCTTCGGAAGGCTTTGTAAGACGGAGGAAGAGGTTCAAGCCTCATTCCATAAGCCACAGGAAGCCAGCAGTGGTTTTAAGCAAAGGTGTAACTCGCTCAGTTTTTTATTAGGGAGATAACTCTGCATTGGAGGGATGGGATTCATTCTTAGCAAAGTTAATCCTTAAAGGGCAATAGGCATTTGGCCGCTGAGAAGCCCGGCTTTTAGCTTAGTGTTCGGAGGGTCTCAAGTGATATTGATGTAATTGAGCTTTTAGCAAAAAAAAAAAAAAAAAAAAAAAAGAAATCGTAATAGACAGTATGTTTAAAATGAAAAGAACGTGATTTGCCTTATAATAAAGCACCCCCTAAAATAAATCTTTAATTCAATCTATGAATCTTTAATGGCAAGAACGCAGCATAATACTTTGAAATGGAAACTCGAGAATCAGGCGTTGCTACATCAGCCCTACCGTGGGTCTGAGCTGTGTGAACTATTGACTCCTCCTGGTGGCAGCAGATGTGTGCCGTTTGCCTGGTCAAAACAAGGGAAATGAATCAATGGCGTGGAAAAGAGACAACAGAGGCAGCCGTGAAGGAAGGGATGGCAGCTGAAATGATCCTGGTCGTGGCAGGGTCCCTGGCTGTCCGTGGGGATGGGGGGAGGAGAGGCAGCGGAGGGAGGCCTCCGGGTTGGGGACAGGGATGGGACCAACTGCCACCGCTCCTAGTGGGAAGGTCTGAGCAAGGGCACTTCTGACCATCCTAAACTCAAAAGGTAGATCACGCAGATAGGTATCCTAGAATATCCGCCGGCAGTTTTGAAAGGAAATTGTTTTCATTTTTTCAGTTCTAAAACTCCAGCCCCATAAATGCTTTCTCATAGCAATCTTTCAGCTCCATAAGGCCTTTTGAGACGCCCCAGAACCCCTTTGCCTATGGGATTGTACTTCTTATAAACAGTGGGCAACTCAACGGGAGAACCAGTTGGCGGCACCACATTTCTCACTTGTGCTTTCCTGATTTAAGTTATTTAAAGAGTCATGAAGACATGAAGGTTAATACCTGTGAGATATTAAATGGCAAAGAACAAAAGTCGATCGAAAGCCATTTTAGATGGACGCCCCTAGAAGAAGAAGCAACAGAAAGAAGCTTTTGGTTTCTGACTCATGGCAATGGCTCAGAAGCGGGATGGGAAGATCAAGGGTCCAGGCTTAAGCATCCACGTGCTGGACAACCTTGGACACATCCCTTACCCTTCCCAGGCCTCAGTGTCCCTTCTGGGTAGAGTGAGAAGATAGACTTCAAAAGATCTCCGGGATCTAGTGGGGGCAGGGTTCCTTTATGAATTCATGGGTCTGAAACATTTTTGTTTTCATGGTCCTCTCCCTCTCCTCCAATAAAAATTAAATTAAATTAATATACATATATAAATTTTATTTTATTTTATTTATATATATTTAATTAATAATTTAATTTAATTAATTTAATAATTAAATTAATTAACATATAAATTAATTTATATACACACACACACACACACACATATATATATATATATATATATATATATATGGTTTACTATGGCTTTGGTAGAATAGAAATATGACCAAGTCCAGATTGAATTTGTCTTCGTGCCAACAGTTGAGGGATGTACTTGCTTTTTGCAAGAAGTGAAGCATTCTAGCACCGGGGGGGCCTGTGCCCTGAGTGGGGCCGGGCAGATCTGAGCAGGCAGGTGAGGCAGAGACTGAACTTAGCTTTCAGGGAGTCTGGAATCCGCCTTGCACTCAGCCACTTCCTGGCTGCTTGGGTTCAGGCAAGTTACTTCACCTTCCTGATCTTCGAATTTCTCCAAAGTCAAGATAATAAATATAATAATAAATCATAACGACCGTGTAGGATTTTGGTGAGGGCTAACAGCGACTGTGCCTCCAAATTCAGGCCTGACATTGAGTAAATTCTCAATACGTGGGGACTGTTACTCTTCTTCTTATTGTTTTATTGTTGTCACGGCCTTGCCAAAGGTCTGACTGGTTTGGAGAGCATGGATGCTCGGCTTAGAGTTGGCTCAGAGCACCTCTCTGTCCCTCCTGCAGGCATGAGGCCTAATTCACACTAGCACGGCTTTGAGGTGTCTCTCCAAGAGCAGGTGGCAGGCTGGGGAGGCAGCTGGTGGCCGTCCCCAGCCTTAAGCACAAGCGGATGAAACTCGTTCATGCTCAGGGTTTGGGAGGAAAGCAATTTCAACGTGGTGCTCCATTGCATATGGGGACCCCTGGGCTGTCACAGAACCCAGCAACCACTGTTGGTGCTAAAAGGCCAGAATCATTATTTAACATACTTGATTTCATTTTCAAGTATCCCCCCACACACCATTTTTTGGCTACGTATACAGATTCGTAAAATTTAAAAACACCAAGAGTACACAATTTAAATATCTGAATTTGTCATTGCGCGTTGTAACTGGCGAACAAAGTGTTCCACGAAGGGTGTGCGTGCGTGCTTGTGTTTGGGTCTTTTGCTATCCTAAAGTTTCCATAACTACATCTGTTTAAGATTCTGCGGGTATGGAAAGCTCCTATTGTGGATGGAAGAGGGCTATTTCTGCTGTACCAAAGGCCAATCACACAGGTCAGTGGTACCCCCGTGCTCAACCACTATTCTTTGGGCATTAATTTTAATGTTTAAATAGCAAGTGCATTTTCCAAAGGCTGCATAAAGCACTAGATAAGTAGAAGACCACTGGCTTGGGAAGAACGAATGCTCAGCGAAGCCTTTCGCATAGAGAGAATGCTGAATACCTATACCGTTAGTTACCATCAGAATCAGTTATGCTTGTCTGACTGATGGACAATTTTTTCCCGACCTGCTCTCTTTGCAAGTGCCCTATACTGTCTAGACAGTTGCATATTATTTATACATTCATTTCAGATTTTATGTCTTTTTTTTTTTTTTTTCCCACTAAAGTTGTGTGGGTTTCGTGCAGCCCAGGAACTATTGGAAATGCACTTCACGGAAAGCCATATAATTGTGCCAGGTGAATGCCTTCTTTCTTACAGTTGTGTCACCATTAAAATAAAAAAATGTTTTTCTTTTTAAAAGGCCATCATACGAGCTTTGAAAGAAAATGAGACCCAACTTCTCAACTTCCACTCCAAGCACACAGAGACACACATGCACACACACAAAGACACATACACACACACACACACACACACTCCTCCTGTCTTCAGAGTACCAGCAGCAGGCCATGGAGGGAATTAAAGACAGCTAATTTCAAAGGTTCTTAATCAATTCAAGTTGATCCCATTTGTTGATTAGGGAGTCAAAATGCATTATTTGCATTCTGTTTCAAATTCAGACTTTTTCTTGCAAAGGTTCCAGGCTGGAGAAATCTCTTTCAGAGCGATCCCCTTGGGCAGAAAGGGAGTTAATTTGAAAACTCTGGTGAGTCTGATGGGTTGTGAAAGTTCCACATGAAACATTTATAATGGCTCCTTTCAGGGTGGTGGGTTTGGGGGGTATGTGTTTGTGCATGTGTGCGTGCGTGTGTGTGCATGTGTATGTGTGTGTGTGCGCCCGCATGGGGCCTTCAGTAGCCATGAGCTTTCTGTAATTAACTGGGTAGTAAGCAGAACGCCCCCTTTGGATCTAGACACTCAGGTTGTACAGATCTTATCTACAGCCACGGGGAAGGAGGAAGGACAAAGTTTAGAGATTAATTGGAGGGACGATTCCCTTCCCGAAGTCTGTCTGAAACTGGGGGTGGGTAGTTCCGTGTGGGCCCTGGGGCCCCAAAGCTGACCACTCCCACTGCTCCAGCTGCAAAATTTAAAACACTGGATTTTCCTGGCTTCATCGCGGGGTTACTTTCAACGGGAGACACAAGTTGGAAACTAGTTCCATCAAGCCCAGGCCGGTGACTTGGTGAGCTCTGGGAATTGTGCCCTGGCCCGAGTCAGAGGAAGGGAACCGGAGGGCCGGTCCCCTGGGCACCGCAGGCTCAGCGTAGCCAGACTTGAGGGTACGCCTCTGGAGGTCCCTCCCCACGGATTTCACACACTGTTACTTTTCACTAGGAAAAGCCCAGCCCCGCTCAGAAAAGAAGTGTGTTGATGTGTTATGTCCTACATACCGGGAAGACACTACCTCTTTGGGGCAAGATTATATATTAACCTATTTGCATCTCATTTCTGTCAACTGGAGATGGTGGAGGTGACCACCTCATGGGAATGACGGGAGGGAAGAATGTCACTCCAGCCGGATGAAATTGGTTCTGTGTCTCTGGACCCTCCCCACGACCCCCAATACCTACCCACTTGCTGCTGCTTCCTGTGTCCCATTGGGGCCGCAACTGACATCTTAAAATCCAACCCCCTTCACCAACTGGCCCACCTTGTCTGTTGAAAAGCCAACATCGCCATTACATTGTAAAGCTTGCTTATCATGTGGCTCACGTCATTTTGGATGTAAAGAGTCCCCACAGGGAAATCCTAGAGTGCTCAATGGTCTTTCGGGAGGGGAGAAAGTTTTCCTTGTCGGAGACCAATTCTAAAACACACCACTTCCTTCGATAACAACCCAAACTGGCCCTTTTCAGAGGCTATTTCTTTTCTCAGCCTTGATTTTATTTTCTGTTCCACTTCCGTGGTAGAAGATTAATTCCCGCCTTCTGCACGTTGCCTGGAGTCCAGCGTCCATGTGTACTGAGGTGTACAGCCCTCAAATAACTTCAGTGCTTCTTTCACCCACTGTTAGGAAGGATATTTAAAAGAAATTGCCTTTTATAGATTTAAATTACAAAAGTCCTGATATCATGCAAAAGGCAGTTTAACTCATGCAAGCATACAAATAGGTAAATCTTAGGGAAAAAGATACCAGGGCTAATATGAATGTAAATAGGATTAGCTATCTGCATTAGCAAAGGCTGTGAAATTTAAAGTACCTTCCGTTAGGTTATTCTTTAAAATACACCTATATTTCATGTGTGCATTTGTAGATATTTGAGAATATATTTCACTTTGTCTTGGGCTTGGATTTCAAAACAAGGGGAGACAATGGTTGCGTTGGCAGCCAACGCAGATGCGGGATTTAATCTTCTCGATGCTTAAATATTTATTGACATAAAATTTTAAATCCCTAAAAAAAAAAAAAGAAAGAAAAAAATTCGACCAAGAAAACATAGATAAATAGTGCAAAGAAATCAGAACGCTGAGTGTCTGGCGGTTGTTATTTTTTTCTTAAGGGAAGCCTTGTTTGTTCCCGAAGGTTGACTGGGAGGCAAGTGAGCGGTTTGGGGCAGCTTGGCGAACAATAGCCGACAGGCTAGTCCAGCATGCTGCCTGGTTTTGCTCATCTTCCAAGGTGGGAATGGTTTTTACATCTCTCAAGGGTTGTTAAAAAAAAGAAAAAAATCAAAAGAATACGATATCATGACACATAAAAATTATATAAAATTCAAAATTTAGTGTCCCTAAATAAAGTTTTATTAGAATACAACCATGCTCATTTGTTTAACTGTTGGCTGCTTTCCCACTGCAAAAGAAGCTTTGAGCCATGATTACTGACCCTGTGGCTGCCGGGATGTAAAGTATTTACCGTCTGCCTTTCGCAGGAAACGTTTGCTGGCCCTAGATGTGCCGTCAAGCTGTCTTCATGCACTTTATTGTGAAGAATCAAAATTAGATAGTTGGAGTTGGAAATCGGCTCTAGAAAGAATCTCTGGTATCTGTTTGAATTTGGGCTGTTTTCTTAGCTAGAAGCATCAGGAACAGATTAGCCGTAAAGCCTATTGGTTTTAAAGAATGAAGCCACCACCTAGCAAAGCTGCCAGGGGACCACAGGTATGACACCCTGGGAGGAGATGAGCTTGCGGGGGGCGGGGGGTGGAGAGCTCTGTTCGGGTCCAACTTCCTGGATGCACATCTCCAGTCCATGGCACACTTACCTTCTCTGCGCCATACTGTCCTTCCAGGGAGAACTAGGGACAATAATGAAAACTTGCCTCATAGGTTTGTTGCCAGAATTAAATGAGATGATGCATTATCTAATGTTGAGAAGAATGCCTGGCCTTTGCAAAGCTTGATTAGCATTAGCAATTATTATTATTATTATTCTTTTAGATAGGACGTTTGCATTTAAGTCCTTGAGAATTCTGAGCGATAACTTTTATTACAGAAGCACCTATCCTTCTGGTCAACATATCTTCAGAAGGTCCCTTTGGTGCTGGCGCTTTGAGTCTGGCTATCAGAACATGTCCATTTGGTATGCACGGCATCTGAGGATAAAAATGCACCTTCCAGGAGACCTAAATTATTTGTACCAAGCTATGCTAATCCAGACTGTTGAATGAGACCAATAGAGTGGCTGAATTGATTTACTTCTGCCCAGTTCCTCCTATAGAACACAACTTGACATCAGTTAAGGATATTCAAGATCATTGAGCCCATCGTTTTTGCACGAGGACATCGAGGCCCAGAGACCAGGACGAACTTGGCTAAGGCCGAGTAATGCAGTAATGCAACTTCAGGGCCATGAGCACGACCTGGGTCTTTTCACTCTTAGACCTGGAGCTTCTTTCATAGAGAAAAAACATGCACTCAGCACCCTTTGCCTTAGCGCTATGATCCCGAGCACATAAGGCCCAGCACATAGCAAGTCCTCAGTAAATGCAAGAACAAGGAAAGTGACAAAAAAGAGAAATGAATGAGCTACTTGGTATCTTCAAAGCCCCTTAAAACACACACAAACGTGAAAAAGAAAGGACTGTTCCAGTGGCTAAATGAAGAAAACTGTCCACAGGGAATTTTTTTTATAGTAGATCTGTCCTCGTATCTTATACCTGAGCACTTACCACGATCCTCAAAGTCAAGTTCATCATTCTTTTGCCAGGGAGGAGTCTGAATTATTCTTGCCTCAGCCCATATGTACTGAGTTTATGCTTTTTCCTTTTCATTTTTCACCTACTCCTTATTTATATTATAGTGATGTAGTTTATGAATCTCTCTAAACCACCTTCAATCCATATCAAAGTAAGGTATGGTGTGCCTAACTGAAGGAAAAAAATATGTGGATGGATAAAAAAGTAAATAAAAAAAAGGGGGAGGGAATAAATGGATAGGTCGGATGAAAGAGAGTCAATCAACCAACCATCAATCTCTTTTGGGCTGGCACACCCTGGGTGCTTAATGAATACAGGTTGAGAGCATAGTTAGATTAATATATTTTTAAGAAGTTTTTCAACACGCGAAGTTGCCACAAAATCAACCTAGCTATCAAGCTGACTAAACCAGGCACATTATTTCAGAGCCCTTGAGTGAGACACATTTCTTATGTCCGTCTTCATGAAGGAGGTGGGAATGCACAGGCACCTTCTTGCTATAGCCAGACTGATGCATGAAAATCTAGATTCTCAAAACGGATCAAAGAGGGGTGCGTCTCCCTACTCATTCACTCATTGAGTCTCTACGTTCCTGCACTCCAGGGCTAAATGTTGGCGATCCAAAGCCTTATTCCTGCCCTTGTGGAGCTCCTAGCCTAGAAGAGAACTGGCATTTAACAGACAATCGCAAATCGCAACATAGGTCTACTTCACCAAGGAATGTGCTGCAGAATATGGCCTTGAAGATAGGTTCGGCTAAATGGTGCCATTATCTGCACAACTTTAGTATGAAAGAGCTAATAGCGGAGGTCAGATTTGATCACCTGAAAGTTGGAACACGTTCTTCCTGAGGTTTAACAGTGTGCTTCCCACAAGTAAGACGCACAATCACACTTTAGCCTATAACACTTTAGGAAACTTCTCTCTCTACCAGAGAGCTTGGAAGGCCCAAAATCAGAGAGATCCATCAGATCTAGATCTACTTTGGTCTGCGCTGACCCCTTTCCTGAGGTTGTGCACGCAGGGTTGAGATCGTTCAGTGGAAGTAGGAAAGAGCTCAACTTTTGAGATGTGTCAAGCGATCAGACAGCCCTGTGAGTTAACTGTGCATCTGGCTACTGTCTCAACATGATGATGAATATTCATCTCACATAAATAATACATAACCAATATTTTTGTAAGCATCATTAACAATTTATGCACTTGATGAGCGCCTAGATTGTACAAACCATTGATTGGCACGCTGTGGAGGCAGTGGCCAGGAAAGTGTGCCACTTACGTCCCCCTTCAGGGAAGAACCTACTGTCCAGCAGCCAGCCAGGCAGTTACCTGACAGGCTCCGGCTGCTGGCCTTCAGAACCCACTCCGCTTTCAGCCACGACCATGCTCTTTCTTCACAGTCCCGGGTCATGGCCATTTTTGCCCAGGGCAGAGCTTTCCCAGCGAGAAAGCTTTGCACGGAAGCTCCCTGTTGAGCTGACTTTATCAGATGAACCTCGTGTTCTGAGGTTCTGTCTTCCTTATCCTGCTTCCTCCCTGCTCCTCGAATCATCACATCAGGTCTGTACTGTGGCCCAATGACTCTCCCTAATCAGTCCTGCTTCTTCCATTGTCCCAGTTGCCTTCTAGGATGGCGCCCAAAGATCCCTGCCTCCTGGCATTTATGTGTTTATGTAACTGCCTCTCCTTGAATATTGACCAGACCTACTGACTCACTTTTAATAAACAGAAATCAGCAACAGTGATGGGCCATCACTTTGGAGATTAGGTTACCGAAGGCTGGGACTTTGGTCTTACTGGCACTCTCTTGTTTTCTCTCCCATTTGCTCACTCCCATGAGGTTGGCTGCCATATTGTGAGCTGCCGTTTGGAGAGGCAAGAGATTTAAGGTGGGCTGCAGCCTACAACCATCTGTGGCCCTCAGTGCATTGTCTGCAAGGAACTGGATCCTGCCGACTATAATACCAGTGAAACTGGAAGAAGATCCTGTCCCATTTAAGACTTTAAACAAGATCAGGACTTCACTGATGCTTTGTAGCCTTGTGAGAGACTGAGTCGGATGTACCCAGTTACCTTGTATCCTCATTCTCAACCCATAGGGACTATGAGCCAATTTGTTACACAGCAATGGCTGAACGATACCACCTCTTTTATCTTTCATAGACATGAGTCCTAATAAATGTCCTAACTCCAGACTCTGTATTAGTCTCTGCTTTCTGGAAGACCCAGCCGACCCATAGGCCATCAACTCTGGTGTTTGGGAGAAGACTCAGGCTGGGAGTGCACATGTGAATGTCAGGAACATAGCTGTGGATCAGGAGATGTTAGCGTTCCCGAGCATGTGGTTGAGAAGAGAAGGGATCAAGGATGGGATCTGGTGTCACTTCAGGCCCTGGAAGAAAGAGCCAGTTGAGGGGACTGAGGAAGGGATCTGAGACATTCATGATCTGGAAAGCCTCCCTCATGCTTCCCTGGACCTTCTTCCTACTCTCCCCCAGAGGCTGGTGAGCTGCCCCTCCTTCCTTGTCATGAAGACTTATAATCACTTCTTGCAGTATTCATCGCCCTAGGAGCCCATGAGGGACTCTTGAGGGCAGGGATAACATCTTACCCACTGTTGCCTGCCTAGTGCTTCACGAGGCTGGTGGTTAGAAGAACTCATTTAATTTTGGAACACATGTATGGTGAGAATGTATGAAACCAGCAAAATAGGATGCGGGCTTGATTGTGAAACCATAAAGTCAGTTAACAACACTGTATTGTGCAGTTAAAACCTTGTGAGGGGGAGGTCTCAAGTGTTCTTACAGTAATTAAAAAATCCAAACCCAAACTATAGCTTAGCCCTGTCCACATCTGCCCTGTAATGTATGCAAAGTAATAGACCCAATTTCCTCATTTAACATATGCATGTAATATATGCAAATTTTCTCTTTGGCCCCTCCTACCCCATGAGACAGAACTCTTTTCCATTTTCCAAGGAGCAGACCAAAAACAATGCACTGCCCTGTGGGCAGCAGAGCTAGACCTTCAGTGCAGGCCTTGAATGTTGGGAATTTGCAGTCCCGCTCAGTGTGAGATCCCAGAGTCAGGCGAAGATTCCCTGGGCCTTCAGCCTGCAATTAGATTCCACTTCTAGTGTCCAGGGTGGAGTCTCCAGGCAGCAGAATCTGCGTTCCTTTCTCCCTTCAGCCTTTTAGACACTGGGAAGTTCATCCCCTTCTGCTGAGACCTGTGAGGTGACTGTCACACACCTGATGCGTCCAGGTTAGCTGAAATGTCTGAGTTCAGCCTTTTGAGGGGGAGAGCCTGGCCCAAGAGCAAGAGTACTATGTTAACCATCAATGACCCACCTCGTTCAGGTGGCACTTTGCCCATCTGTGTCTCAATGTCAAGGACACAGGGACAGAGTCTACGTCTTGAATTATGCCACAACCGTTTGCCAAAAAGCAAAAAGCTTAATCAAGTAGCAAGTTCGTGTTCTTTGTTTGGGATCACTTCTTAACTGTCTCCTACCCCGCCTCTGAATTGACCAACTCTGTGGCTATTACACCGAAACATTTTCAATAAACCGATTTTCCCCAGCAATGACCACAAAGGAGAGACTCCAGGTATCATAATCATGCAGGTACAAAAGCTCTTGAAACATCAGAGCAAGCATGTTTTCCTTGTAGTCTAGAATCTTCATGCCCAGTAAACATCTGGGGCTTACACTGTATATGCATGTTTTGGCAATAGCCAGAGAGTTGCACAAATATCGGTCCCATTTTGGTTAGATGCATTCCACTTTTTTCCAGCGGAACTGAAAAAAACACGGAAATGGCCACAGAAGGTGTTTTTGTTGTTGTTTTTTTTTAATTGGTTGGACTAATTTAAACTGCTATTTGAGCAGTTTTTAAAATTTGAATTTCTATCCAGGACCTCTGGCCAAAAACTTTATCTGTTTCTAATTTCTGATACAGCAAAGAGGAAATTTATTTTAGAGGCCGGGAAATGCTTCCTTCATCTTGATGTGCTTCTATCACTGGCACAAGTAGCTTTGAAGAACTGGAGGCAGCAACTCAGCCAGTGAAACCAGAATAAGGCGAGTGGGCTGCTGTGACTGCTGGGCCAGCTCATTCCACTTCCAAAGAGACTCTAAAGCATGGGGCTCAGGGACGCGCATAAAGTCGGGACACCAGCAGCCTACTCTCTTGCTTCTTTATTCAAAGGGTGGTCCGTGGACCAGCAGCATCCACATCCCCTGGGGGCTGGTTAGAAAGGCAGAATCTCGGGCATCTCCCCAGACTTATGGACTCAGAATATGCCTGGGAGCAGGAGGCCTGGGTGGATCGTATGCATATTAATTCTGAGACACTGAGGTCACACCAGCCTTGCCTGGAACAGTCATACCGATCAGAGTATTTCCCGTATTTAACATGAGGATTTGGGACACCTAGCTGGCTCTGTCTGCAGAATGTGCGACTCTTGATCTTGGAGTTATGAGTTCGAGCCCCACACTGGGTGTAGAGATCACTTAAAAAAATAAAATCTTGGAAAAAAAAATGAGGACTTTGACCTAGAGCAGTTGCTTTCTAAAGTAGGAGCTCCCAAACACTAAATCATAAGATGCAGAAATGATTCTGTGGCTAAACATGTGTAAAAGGGTACCATAACCTAACAACGCATACTAGCTTATTAAAGTCTCAGAGAAGTCCTGCAATAAAGGGACCTTTTTAAGTGGCATACATTGATGTGGTCGCTGAACCATTTTTCACATTAAGTTGAAAGTCATCCCACAGAATTTGTGTTCCACTGAGCATGCTCAGCAGGAAATGTTTTCTAAAGTCGCTCTTACCTCTTTCATCTTATACAACAAACTTCCTCCATCACTTCCCTTAGCATTTGTGTTGTGACAGATTGTACCTCTCAGTAATCCTCAATTGGATCTAAATGTCACTCTTTTCAGCTTGTTTGAGACTTTATTTATTTTTTTAAAGATTTTATTTATTTGAGAGAGAGAGAGAGTGCGCACAACCACGGAAGGAGTAGAGGGAGAGAGAGAAGCAGACTCCCCACTGAGCAGGAAGTCTGATGTGGGGCTTGATCCCAGGATCCCAGGATCATGACCCGAGCTGAAGGCAGATGTTTAACTGACTGAGCCATACAGACATCCCTTGTTTGAGCCTTTAAAAGGCTTGAGCCTTTAAAAGGGTTGATCCGGAAGCCTAGATCAAAAGAAGACTAGTATAGAATGAACAACCTTCTTGCTTTTGCCCAGGACTTTCCTGGTTTTAGGACTGGAAATTCCTCATCCCTGGAAACCCGCTAGTCCTGCGCCAACCAGGACAGCTGAACAACGTAAAAACAGATCAGTCTTAACAAGACTGGCAAAGCTCTCACCTTCTATTTCTTTTCTCTCTCCTTCTCTCCCTAGCCAGTTCCCATCCCTACCCCTTCCCTCAAATGATTAACCCAGGAAGCATTTCCTGGTAGTTCGGTCAGATTAAAAGCAAAGCAAAAAAGAGAGAGAGAGAGGTGGTTGACTTTTGCAGATGCGGATCACACTGGCTTCAGTTCCAATGAGTGGATTTGTCCCAGTCAGCTACCTGGCCACAGGAAGAGATTCCAAGGTTAAGGTAGACTGTGAGTCTTTGCTTCACAAAAGCAGATTTATCATCACTGAAATATAAAGATCTGCTTTGGAGGAAACATTATTAATATTAAAGGTGTCAAATGTACAAATTTTTGTATCTTTCATCAGTTCTTGAAGAAATCTGGTACCCCCCGTAGGAATGAAATCTAGATCACTCGGATTTCTAAGTATGAACATTTTGAGCAGGTAAACTGCTCCAGCACTTGAACCTTTTTTCCTGAGGCTTTCAGATACATTCTGTTTGATTGACAAAGATCCACACATGTGTCCAAAATTCCCAGGTCAGAGATTCTGTTTCCTTGTCATGGTCCAACCTCTGGGAAGTAGATCTCTTTATTAAAGACTTAGGAACTTCCTGATTCCTCCTTGTAATCCCTGTAATTCTAAATTCCAGCCTTAACTCCCTGCTTGCATTTTCCAAGTTTGAGTTAAACAGAACATCTCAACGACGCCATTGCAACCAGAATTGGATACATTCGTTTTTTGTTTTTTGGGTTTTTTTTTTGCAAGAGCAAAAACAAGTATGAGCATCCTTTAAATAATAATATTTTCTGATGTTAATGTCGAATTAATCCAAGAAATGAATATGTATTGATGGTATTCTTTTGGGTTTTGAAAATCCTTACAACCACATAATTAAATGAGTGCCTTTAGAAATACTGATAAAAGCCCATTGCCATTCAAATATCTATACAAGACAATGGCCGTAAGCTGTGGGCTTGGGAGATTAGTTTGGCCACGAGCCAGTGTTTATCACAATATTTCCATCTCAGCTGATAAAATTTAATCATTCTTATTTAAATAGAAATCAGAATTAATGCAGGTTTTAAAGAGAAGGAATAATAAACAAACCGCACTATCTTTATCTCAGAGCTCTATACTCGGAATGGAAATGCTAGTGGTTGTCATGCTGTTTTTCTACCTTGGACTTTCATTCCAGAGTCCTCAAAAATAATGAGCTATTGCTTCTCGAATATTTATTTCTCCAGCTCTGCTTTAAGTAAAGTGGTTTCCACTCTCCTCTCCAGTGGGATAAACAGGGCTTTGTGTGAGACGGTGACACAGTTTGAATTGGAGTCAGCAACGCTGTTTCTCCCAGGGTGCCTCGGGAGTCGAACAGACCCGTCCTTGTTGTCATCGTCACCGTCCTCATCGTCGTTGTCGTCGTCATCGTCATTGTGGTCGTCCTCATGCCCAGGGTCCTTTGAGCCCAATGGCAGGAAGTGAGAAAATCATTGGTGAGGAGGGGCTGCCTGGCTGGGCTCTGGACACCAGCACAGAGCTGAGAGTGGTCAAGTCAAGACTCAGATCTCCCAGGGAACAGATAACAGCTTCGTACAAGCAGTTAGAGCCCAAAGAAACCTAACTGGCCATTTAGTTCAACCCCTTCTTTTTGTGGGTGACCAAGTGGAGGGCCCCAGAGCCGAAGTGAAGTGACTTGCTCGTTCACGGTCACCTGTTAAGTTAGCAGGAAGGCCACCAGGCCTTCAGAGCCTGCCCTCGCTCCTGTTGCCGAGAGCCCTTTAAGGGTCCTATGCACCAAGCACAACTCAGGACCATCTTATTTTGACTCTGTCTCTACTGTTCCATTAATGTCCCACATGCTTTATGCCAAACCAAACCCTTTCAAATCAAAATATGTCCCATCCACAAAGTAAACAAACTAAGGAAAGGAACTCAGTTTCCTCCAGGAATTATTTCTTGGGTGAAGAGATCTAGAGAACCTCTTTTTCTTTCAGTAATATTATTAAAATTTCACATGTCTTACATTTAACTATAAAAAAGGAAAGTCCTGGTTTGTCCATGACTTCAGTGTCTCCTTGTATAACTAACGTTTAAAAAAATAAAATAAAATAATTCTAATAGGTAAGCTTTACGGATCATTTACTGTGTTCTAAGACGTTCCCTGTACTGTTTCATTTAACCCATACAACATCCCAATGAGGTGGGTACCATTCTTATGCCCATTTGACAGAGAAGGAAGCTGAAGGATGGAGGGGTCCAGCCACTTTCCCAAGGTCACCACAAGCACATGGCCCAGCTGGGATTCCAAGACAAGCCGTCCAGCAACAGGGCTCACGTTCTGAACCACGGTTCTGCCTAGCCTCAGAAACATGGATTCTCAATTTAGCCAGCCCTAAAGACTTATCTGAGTTTTAGGTTTTATTTCATCTTCAAACTTTATTATGCATCTCATTGTTTCCATGGCCATATAATCTCTCCCAGTAAGAATTAGGCCCCATTAAAGGGTGTAAACAGTCAGATTTGTTAGAAAAGGCATTTTGGAATCAATTTGGCTCTATTGCTTTTGACTTTGTTATGAATTTCAGTTTGGGTTAAGGGTGTATCAGACTTCAAAACATCTGGTTAGGTCATTTAAGAACTTTCCTGAGACTTCACAACCCCTTAAGACTTCCTTTTGAATTCAGACATTTCCTCTGTCACCAGGCTCTTAAAAATCCTTTGAGAAACAATGAAACAATGCTTGATTCATTTGAGAAAATGCATAGAGGCCTCCTTAATCTGGTATCAATGGGAATAAGATGTTTCACATAAGTAAAATCTCAAGAAACTAAGCCTTAGAACTTTAAGAGCTGAAAAAAATTTTTTTTCAGTAGTTTTTTCGTGGTTATACATTCTTTTTTTCTTTTTCCTTTTTTTTCTGGTTTTCTTTTTCTTTTTTTTTTTAAATTTTGTGATAACCCCAAGCTATGATTACAGTTAGGCTAATATACTATGTGCCTCAGTGGGAATCTCTGGGAAATCGTTCTTTTGGGACCTGGGAATCCTAACAAATGCTACTTGGTAATCATGTCCCCTAAATCACTTGACACCTTTAGATCTTAATATATAAATGGAATGATGTCACTTTACGGTGATGCCATGGGTTGAATACAGATGCCTGCTTGCCTTCTGATAGTGCGGCTCCTGTTAGGGATATGAACACAAGCTGTGAGTTGGTGAACTGTGGGTAGTCTGGCCCATGTTCTCTATAAGGGGCATGACTCTTCCCAGTGGCTATTCCCTAAAGGGACAAGACACCTCAGTTGACCTGTGCTATTGCCATTATCTCTGCCACAACCACTGTGGAACCGTTGTCCACATTCTGACTAGATGAGGCTGCACTGGATCTTCTGGGACCCTCTGGCAGCCAGGACATCACTGTCTTCCTACTCAAAGACATTTAGGTAGTCTACTTTTTCACTATTAGAAACAGGGTCATAATGGACATCATGGCGGTAGGGGGGAGAGTTGATGTCTCCTTGTGCATATAGACTAAGGCTATCTCTGGGATAGGGACCTAGACCTAAACTCTAGGCATCGTCAACTTCCCCCGGAAACAGAGAGTCTTAGGGCTCTATCCCATGACCCTGGGATCATGATCTGAGCCAAAGGCAGATGCTTAATTGACTGAGCCACCCAGGTGCCCCAATTCAGATTTTTTAATACAAAGCTTCCCAATGTTTTATTATTTTATTTTATTTTTAAGATTTTACTTATTTATTTGACAGAGAGAGACACAGCAAGACAGGGAACACAAGCAGGGAGAGTGGGAGGGGGAGAAGCAGGCTTCCCGCTGAGCAGGAAGCCTGATGCAAGGCTCAGTCCCAGGACCCTGAGATCATGACCTGAGCCAAAGGCAGACGCCTAACGACCAAGCCACCCAGGCACCCTCCAAAGTGTTTTATTTTATTTAAAAATTGGCATCTAATTTTACTCGATTTTTTTTTTTTTTTTAATGCTACATTGCTGAGCACAGTGCAGGCCTAACCACAGAGGCCTAGCGGCCGTATCTGGCTAATGTGACACCACCTGTTTGCTTGCTAGGAATGGGACAGCCTGGTATAAGAGTCTCTGTGTGTTCCCAGTGAATAAGTCAGCCCCTCTTACACATGCCATAACTCTATGCCTTTTCGGCACTCGTTTATCTGATATGTACTAACCTTGCTGTCATTTTCTTGCATTGCTTTGCAGTTTCTCCAAAGGTTTCATTTCTGTGTTTGTCTCATGATCTGGATGGGCACTCCCTAGGGTCAAGCCAGACATTGGACTAGAGGAAGCCCCTGCCTTCAAAGGGAAGAGCCAGGATGGTGAAGGTGGGTACAGCCCAGGGATGGCCTGAGAGCCAGAACACCTGCTCCTATGGATCGTTCATGATTCCATTCGTCACCTCTAGCCTCAGCTTCATCAACCCTTGCCGGGACCACTGCACGAACGTTACTCTGGGCCTGTGCAGGCTTTTGAAATCACTGCAGCCAGAGTGCCCCTGTTATGTTCCTCAGGCCTACTCACACCCTTTTAAAGCTTCTCAATGCTCTAAATTTAGATATGCCCCCAAGGGCCCAAGAAGACCTGCATGCTTTGTACCCCCTCCAGCCCCATCTTCCACCAACCCCATCTCTTTTCCATTTCCATTCAGTTCTCAAACATTCTACCTTTTACCCTACCACTGGGCCTTTGCCCATACTACTCCCTGTTTAGGCTCTGCCCTTTTCCAGGCTAAAGCCTTCTCAGAAGCGTTCAGATCTCAGCCTGAGCATTGTTTTTGGTGAGGAAAGCTTTCCTGAGCCCCCAGGCCAGGTCAGGCTTCCTGTGATCCACAGGACTCCCAGCTCTGTGAGAACAGAGGTTTTGTCTTGCTTCTTCACCACTAAATTCCTGGCACAGTGCCTGGCACACTGTAGGCATAAATTAACTGCTCAACGCATGAAGATAGCCAGAAAAAAGAAGGGTTACCATGTTGTGATTTTAGGGGTAACTGTGAGGTCCCTCTGTCCTAAAACTAGATCCGTGTCTGTCTCTTCTCTCATGAGATAAGGTCTTTAATTTTACAGTAGGAAATATGGCTAAAGAAAAAGCATCCTTCGATGTCCTTTCCCTGAGAGTGGAGTTGAAGAGTAGCAGGGTGAACTCCTGGGCAACCAGGACCTTGATTTTGGACCCACCCTGCACCAAGTACCACTTGGAGACCCAGGCAAAATGTAAAGGAAAAACTACATTTTAAAAAAAAAGATTTTATTCATTTATTTGCAAAAGGGAAAGCATGTGAGCAGTCAGGGGAAGGGGACGACTTGTGTAGGACTCACTGCGCTGAGAGACTTACTCGTCTGAACTCCTTTTACCTTCCTAACAATCCCATGGAAAACCATGATCACCAGCCCATTTCACAGATGAGGAAGCGAGGCAATGAGAGATTACGTAATTTCCCCCAAGATCACACAGTCACTGAGTGAATGAATAGCAGAGCTGGTGTTTGAACCCATGCGGCCAGGCTCCCCGGTGCATTTATCTCAAGCTCTGTATTTTACACAGATGATTAAATGAAGAAATACATGCATTTATTCTGCAGATCTGTGAGCACCTGTTATGAACAAGGCCCTCTGTGTGGGGATCCAAAGGCGATAACAGCAATCCCTTACCTTTGTATGGTGTTTTGGAAGGTCTATTTCCTTGCACCGCCTGGGCAGCTCAGTCAGTTAAGTGTCTGCCTTCCACTTGGGTCGTGATCCCAGGGTCCTGGAATGGAGCCCCGAGTTGGGCTCCCTGCTCAGTGGGGGCCTGCTTCTCCCTCTCCCCCCTGCTCATGCTCTCTCTCTCACTCTCTCTCTAAGTAAATAAAATCTTTAAAAATAAGATAAAATACCAGAAGAGATCAGATGAACAGAGCTGTGATAGGAACGAAACCAGGAGGAATGATTTGTGCTTTTATGGAATATATTAAAAACCACAGGTGGAGATTGCCGTGGCGTCGTGGATGAAATGCCACCATCCTGAGAGAAGGACGCACCTCCTTCACTAGCTCTCCCAGAGAGGGGTTGGCGGAGGTTGTTTTAAAAGAGTAAATATAAAATGCCTTTCAAGGAGCACCTGGGTAGCTCAGTCGGTTAGGCATGCGACTCTTGGTTTCAGCTCAGGTCATGATCTCAGGGTCATGAGATGGAGCCCCACGTCGGGCTCTGTGCTCAGTGTGGGGTCTACTTCATATCCTCTCCCTCTCTCCCTGCCTGTCCAGCTCATGCTCACTCACTCTCTCTCTCTCAAAAAAAAAAAAAATCTTTAAAAAACAAAATAAGATCTCTTTCGAAATGCACAACTAAATGGGCCACAATTTCTGTTCAGAAGCTAGTATTGCCCTAAAAATCAAAACGTGATCTAGAAAGTCCTCTTCGCCAGTTGATGAGAATGATTTGGGGTCCACATTTCTCCCCCCTATGGATTGACTTGCCCACTTAAAAGGTTGCCCTTTTGTGATGAACTCTCATTAAAATGCTCCGTTAGCAACATCGATAAGTTTATCCCTCCGAGAAGGCAAGCATGCTGGGGCTCTAATGACATGGTCTTTCGGTGTTCTTAAGGCATTGATTGACCCTCACCTGCCAGAAATCATTAGCGAACGATTGCTATTTTCTGATAGTTTTGAAAGGAGGATAACTTTTAGTAAATACTCATTGGCTGCTTTCCTAGGAGGTAAAACCGTATCGGAGCTGCTCTGCCACACCACTTTGGTTTATTTTTTAGTGGGTGTATTTAGGAAGGGATGGCGATTGCATTCTGAGCAGCTAATTATAGGATAAGTGTGCCTACTTAACCAAGCAGTAAGCATGTCAGCTCTGCACGGAGCTATCACATTATATACATTTTCTGTTCTCCGGATAATTAACAGGATCAAAATATTACTGTCAGATTCAAGGGGGAAATTAACACATTATCTTAATTGTCTTTTCTACTCAGGTACAAGGCATTACCATTTCAAAAAGGACTTGTCTAATACATTGGAATTTTAAACTACAATTCCTGAAGATGTCATTAATCCCTTTCCAAACTTTGATCTACCGTTGTGATATCTTTGGATCCCAGTTTCTCTGTTTCACGTTTGAACTCTTGGGTTAAAGCTATTATTCAAAAGTGAACTTCATATAAACTTACAATTTAAAAAAATGAGATCAAGACAAACTTGATAAATACCTAAAACCCAGCCCTTCCTAATTATTTTATTACATTTTACTATGATCTATGTTATTAGGGTGATTGTATCTGTATGGTGGAAAGACTATATAGAGGGGACCTTGTACTCATCTTTCCCCAGCTCTACATTCAGTGACATTATGTGGGTAGCCTGACATCAGTGGGGGTGTTTACACTATGGAAAACAGCAAATACTACAAATCAAGGCTTTGTTGATTGTCTAGACCAGGGTTGGCAAACCATAGCCTGAGGGCTGGATGCTTATTTTACAGATTTTATTTATTTATTTGAGAGAGAGAGTAAAAAATGAGTGGTGCGGGGAGGAGGCAAAGGGAGGAGGACAAGCAGACGCCCTGCTGAACAGGGCGTTCTCCAGGGCTGGATCCCAGGACCCTGAGATCATGACCTGAGTGGCAGTCAGACACTTAAGGGACTGAGCCACCCAGGCACCCCTGGATTCTTATTTTAGTAAATAAAGATTAGAATACAGCCTCAGCTGCTTGTTTGCATATTATCTGCAGCTGCTTGTGTACTAACACGGAGTTGCTACAGAGGCCTATGTTCCACCAGCCTAAAATATTTATTATCTTACCTTTTACAGAAAAATTGCTGGCCTCTGGTCTATAGTAAGACAGTAATGGAGAAAATATGGATAATGCAGCTACAGTTTTCAAGTGTATCATGCCTGTAACCATTGAATTTTTGGACTAGCTTGTGGCGCTAAAGTAGCCAGGGATCTTCAGCTTCAGGCATGGCGGTATCTAGAAGTTCAAATGATGCCATTGAAACGTCATTGGATCTCTCAGCTTTGCTTTTTTCTCTATTAACTTTATTTTCAGGCAGCGTTTACCTACCTGTGATGAAATAGCTTCTTCATGTGGCTAATATCCTCGCTACAGTTTATAAGCCTAGCTCAGACAACATCACTTTCACCATAGTTGGGGCAGCCAAAGCCCTGCATTGGGTTAACGCGCCATGGGTCATGTGCCCATGTAGGAGCCAATCACAGAGATGGAGTGCCCTGATTGGCTAGGGGTAGGACCTGTGCCCATTCTTTGATCTGGGGATAGGGTAAGCATCAGCCCTACCTGAATGCCCTAAATGAGAGGGAGGAGGTGGGGTTCTCCAAAAGAAAAAAAGGTGACTTATTGGAAAATGAAGATGTTCTAATCCTTGGATGCTGGGTGATCATCAGCAGCAGATGTCGACTATAAACATCATCTGAGCCCTCAAAGGGTGGTCCGTGGGCCAGCTTCCCTCCCCCCCCCCCCCCCCCCCCGGTGCTTATTAGAAAGGCAGAGTCACAGGTCCCTTTCCTGATCTCTTGAAATAAAATCTGCATTTTGACGAGCTCCCCAGGTGATCTGATGCCTCTTATGGCATTAGAAATGCTGCCTTAGGCCAAACTTGTCACTCCACAGGAAACCCGCTCAGAAGGTTCCATGACTTTTCCAACGTCACCAGGTCAACCGCTAAGACTGCCACGTTAGAACTGAGTTCTGAACACCACCCACTGTTTTCCCTAGAGGCCCAGAACTCAGGCCAACACACGCACCCCCCCTCCCCCACCCCCCTGAAGGAAAATGCTACGGGAGCTCTAGCTTCTCCCTGACTCCTTCCACGGAAGCAGATTTCAATCCTGCACCCTGTCAGGAAAGAAGTTTTTAGGTAAGACCAGAATGGGGGGAAAAAATCCCAGTGTTTCCAAAATAGAGCTTATCCAGCCCTCCATTGGGAAGACAAGCAATGTTAAACTCCCAGACCTGTTGTTTACACACACGTCGCTGTTGTGACATTCGTCCCCGGGCGCCAGGTGGTCTTGTTGTGTTTCTGTTGGGCTCGTCCTGAATCCTGTGTGTTTTCATCATCGTCGTTACCACCACAACCACAACGGGAATCATAAATATCTATTTCCAAAGCCAGTGATGCCCTTTTCCATTCTGGGAGCCCGAGTTGAAATGCACAAATGTGAGACCGCTCCCATATTTCCTTACCTGTTGACATCAGGAATGACACACATGGTTAACAGATTTTCCACATGTTTTTCTCCTTGGCTGACATCTCCCCACTCAATCAGAGCAAAGTCTGTGATCAGAGAGAGTGTTGATGGACTGTTTAGAGGGCATGAGCCTTCATGAAAACACAGGAATGACAGTTTATATAAATATCCTGACACTTTTTTCTTATCCTCCCCCTTCCTTTAAATTCCCTTTTTTAATTTTTTCTTTGAGCTTAAAATTAATATTTTCTTTGTGGACATGTAATATCCCGGCATGCCTCAGTGCTTGCTCAAGCAGCTTGTTAGCGTTTCCTACTTAATTGGATCTTTTTCCCTCTTTACCCATATGGGATTCTCTTAGCCGTGGGTTTCCAGTAGATCTAATGTCAAAAATTGAGCAAAGAGACCAACCCCCCAAATCACGGAGTGTAATACATTGTTTGCTTTAGTAAGATAACCACAAAGATTCAGACTTAGGCTGATGTTATTTGGGGAGACCAGGTCTACAAAGTTCCAATGATTTGGGTAATTTGGGTATACAGACCCTCCCTCATTTGTCTAAATTAGTTGGCTAATTGCAGCTTTTCGGTTCTGACCTAGAGGGATTTTGGCTGCTTCCAAAGCACAGGGAAATAAATGATGTCGTTTCCTTTGGAACAGCATTAAAGTTGGAAAGATTTTAATACGTGCAATTTTCCCACCGATAACATTTTACTTTCTGGACACCCTGGAGTGGAAGGAAGATTATACTGTATTGACAGAGGTGAAATTAGTTTTTTTAGTTTGTGGTCTCAGAAATCTGTCATAATTATGTAGTACATGTTTCCAAAAACGACTTCAGCAACCAGAGGAGACTGGTGAAATAGTCACCTCTAGTCATCCAGATAATTCCATTGGCCGCAGGCTGACCCCAAGCTCTGTCAACATCCACCTGAGATCTTTGGGGATTCGGAATTCTTTCCGGTTGGTCCTGGGACAGAATTGACTATGACACCATTTCTTCACTGGTGCTATATCTTAGCTGCAATAGACCTTCTCCTTCTTTTGTCTTCATCCTACTATCTGCTCCGTGTTGTGGTTGCACCAAGTCTGTATTTCCCAGCGCTGTCCTGATCCCTGATGTCCAGGGGACTTAATTGCTCAAAAGTAGACCCTCAGATCCTTTCTAAATGTGTGATTTCTAGGCTTACTCCCTCTTCTGAGAGCCCAAGGAGGCTGCCTCTGCATTCGCTGATACCCAGCGGTCACATGTCCTAAAAGCAGCCTTTATTAGCAAAAGTCTTACCTGCTCCCCTACCCCGACCCCAGTTCCAGGATACTTGACAAAGATCTCTGAGTTCACCTTTGTTTAGAAGCCATGGACAGCAGTCCGTTCCAGAATTCTGCGTTCAACTAGTTCTGAATATCTTGCTGTCTGGGAGAGGGCATTCATTTCTCAGCACCTCAAGTTTTCCCCATCTATAAAATGGAAAGCATTGCCTAAAATCTAGATTAAATCCAAACCTGATAGTTCAATCCATCTGAAGAGAATATTATCATATACCTAAATTTAAAATATGGATTTTCCCACCTTGGGCAGGATCCCCAATGTTATGTGTCTGTAAGATGTGACATGGCCGTTTTTCCGTCTGGAAAAACGGCCATGTAGTCATTGCCCATGGCATGTATAAAGCTCTTGTGTCCTCCCTCTGCAATGAATGTTTTTGTCTCTGCTCCTGTGAATATCGAAAAGCTTCTAAAAAGAAAATTCGACTCTAGTTTTTCCCTTTGCGGGCCAATCTTTTGAACTGCAAATATATGAGTGAAGACTATTTATGCATTCAACAAACATACATGTTTGTTTGACTGGTAAGATGGAAGGTAAGGGACTATTTACCAATATCTTTGAGAATAATGGAAGTACACAAGGGGGCCAGGAATAATAGGTTAACATCACAGAAAATGTAGGTTGGGTATAAACTTCTCAGCAGTTTGCATGATTCAATTATGAAGTAGTATCCCATAGGAAGGGCTTTGATCATCTGCACTGGAGATGTTTTCAATTTCCTGGGATTTTGGAAAAATCTCTCTGAGTGATCTTTGCAAAAACAGAAGGATAGGCTGTTGAATTTGGGGTCTTTTTCTGCATTAATTTCTCTCTCTCTCTTTTTTTCCTCCACTTGCTAATTTCTTTGAATAATTGTTATGATGAGGTGTAACAAAGCATCCATTCAGGATTTCAGAGCAGCGACAGCAGGTGTGTATTTTACTATATAAGCCTAATCCAACAGTGTTGGCTCCTAAGTAAAGTGAAAATGTTTAACTTATTACTCATGACTCGTAAGTGTATGTAACTTGCTTATCACTTCCTTGACCTTATACTTGAAGGCTAGAATACTCCATTTTCTTTCTTCTTCCTATATTTTTTGATATTTTTTGATGTTTTAAAGTAAAAGAAGGGAGAAAAAAAAAACACACCCTCCAAATGTGTAACTTGAATATTTCCTCCAAGACAAATATCCTTACAATCACTCCTCAGACCAAGAGAGAGGACTTGGCCAGTCACCCCAGATCTTTTATGTGCCCCCATTCCCATGGCAGCATTCCTTCTCCCCACAAGCCTGACTTTTATGTCACTCTCTTGCCTTTCTTTGTGATCAAGTGGGTATCCCTTTTAAAGGCATTATATGTGCTTAAAGTTTCTTTTCACCTACACATTTCTCTATGCTTTAACTACTTCTCTTGAAGAACTTAGGACTTTTGATCTGAAGAGTTTGCCAGTTGCAAATTCAGGGTGATGTTTGGCACGTTCTTCAAGGGGACCCAGAGGCTGGATGGCCTCACGTCTGATCTGTTTGGGAAGAATATAGTTGGCGGTGTGTTCTTTCATGAGGAGCCCATGAGTGGGGCTCTTTTGTGATATTAGCAGCCACAGACGTTCAATGCTCAGTTCCTTTACTTCATTTGAATTTGCAAAATGTTAATATTTTAACTTTATTATTTTTTTCATTTAATAGAAATACGAGCACAGAGAGAGGCTTGCTTTCATTTATATTTGATTGCCCAGTGGCACAGTTTGTATATGAAAGTTTGGATAAAGGTTCAGTTCTTCCCTTATATTTTTTAATTTTCAAGAGAATGAATGGGATCCCTACCAGCCCAAAGGTGACCAATCAGTATCTTTAAAAATATCATTACAGGGGCGCCTGGGTGGCTCAGTGGGTTAAACCTCTGCCGTTGACTCAGGTCATGATCCCAGGGTCCTGGGATTGAGCCCCACATCGGGCTCTCTGCTCAGTGGGGAGCCTGCTTCCCCCTCTCTCTCTGCCTGCCTCTCTGCCTACTTGTGATCTCTCTCTGTCAAATAAATAAATAAAAAATCTTTAAAAAATATATCATTATAAATGGTCATCAGAAGAAGAAAAAAAAAGAAAAAATTGATCACTAGAAAGGAATAATGAAGGAAGAAAGGGATGGAAAGGAAAGAAGGAAGGGAGGGAGAGAGAAACAGAAGGTAAGGGGACAGAAAGAAAAAATAAATAATTTGGTATAAATCTAACAAAACGTGCAGGATCTGTATGTGAAAAATTACAAGATCCTAATGAAAGAAATCAGAGCAGATCTAAATAAATGGAGGAGAGATGTTTCAGGTTAGCGGACTTTAGTTAAAAAATAAGGTATCAGTATCAGTCCATTAATTGTAGCAAACGTATGGTACTAATGCAAGATGGGAACCATAGGAGAAAGTGGGTATGGGGCATATGGGAACTCTCTGGGCCATCTCCAAGTTTTTCTGTAAACTAAAACTGTTCTAAAATAAAGTGTTTATTTACAAAATGTCATTATAAACTCATGAATTTAAACATGTTTGATGGGACGCAATCAATCATCATGTTTTGTTTTTGAAGCTTCAGTGGTCCCATCTTTGGCCTGTTCAAAGTTGGCTCTTGGACCTTTTCACATGACCCAAATTTTTGAAAGGTCCCTGGATGTCTGATGTGACAAGATATTTCAGGCTCATCTTTTACACTCCTGCCCTAGACATACACATCAGCCTTTTTTCTAAGAAGCCTCAGTCTCTTCCGTGAGTAGGAAATAGTATTTCAAGATTCCGGTCCTTGTGCGATGGACGGCTATTTTTAGAACTTTTCATTGGACCCCATGAATTTATACTGCTGATTCTAATTCCAACTTCAGACTATAGTTGTTGCTGAAAAAAAAAAAGAAAAAGAAAAAAAAGGAAAAAGGATTAACTTAGCTGCTTCTGCAATATATCTGCATCTCCTTTTCCTACATTGAGAACCCTGGTTCCCAAGGACACAGGGAATGATAAACAATCAGAATATCTCCTATTACTCATTTACTTTACCCCAAATTAAACATGAGTTTCAGAATTATACTAACACTACACCATGAACATAACCATAGAGAAAAGCTTAGATAAAGCAACCCACCCACTCTAACTAAGACCAAATCCTACTCTCTACAGCTTGCTGCCAATGGCAGAGAAAGGTGATCTGTTTGGGCCATCCATGCTGGCCTTTGGAGTCTCCTGTTCTTGGGGTCACCTGCTGACCAGGTAACCTCCACCATACTGGCATCACAAGGCCGCCCCTCCCTAGGTCCTGGACATGTACGAACACTGTCTCCCTCTCTTCATTCCAGCAGCTAGGACCAGGCAGAAATGTTTAAGGAAAACATTGTCAGATGTTTGACCAAAGGGAAAGAAACCCAGAGTGAAGTCCAACTACATAATGTAGCTCAGCCTTCAACAGTCTCTCAAATTCTGCTTTGGTTCCCTACTAGTGGTTCTTCAACTAGGATCCTTCTTCAATGATGGTCCTTCAACTTAACATATCATGAGCTCCTCCACAAAAATACAAGGAAAATAAACTTCACATAATTTTGGAGTGAAAAGGGAAAATAAGGGATCCCTCTTAAAGAAGTCCAATCTCTTTTTACAGGGGATGAAGTAGAAGCTCAAATAGGTTACAGGATTCATCCAAGGTCACAAAGGAAGTAAGGGACAGCATCAAGGTCAGGCTCAAGGGTCTGGATGGTTCCAGTCCTGTGATTTTTCCTTTTGTAACATGTAGAACCTTGTCCTTTAAGATAGTCTTTAAGAAAAGGCCACTGACTATCCATTTCACCACTAGAATCAGAACTATTTTAATAGTTTCTGATGCTCCCCAAGGGAGCCTGGATCCAGGCCCTTGAGATTTTGTGGGTCTACGTGAGTTTGATTTTTCTTTTCAAAGGGAATTGACTGAAGCTGACAATGAAATCCAAGTAGACTTGTGTCGAAGTGGATCATCTCAGCATCACAGAGGATGTCGGTATCACCCAATGTCAATTATATTTTTTAGTTCCTGTATAATAGTGTTTTTCTGTCTTTAGTTATTGTGTAACGGTGTTTTTTCCTCTTCCTTACAAATCCTCTGTCCTGTGTATTTATTCATTTATTGGGTACAACTAATTGATAAAAACAATAAATTCCTTTAACTTCTCCCTCTCCACTTAAAAGACACTGCTACCCATCATTGCATTTGTTGGTCTCAGTCTCTCTTATTTCTGACTCAAGAATCAAATGTCATGAGATCAGCAAAATCTCATAAGGATTGGAAATCATGGAGTAAGTTTGTTTTCAACAAATAGGTGCTTGCTATCAAGTTATCATGCATTTTTTAAAAAAGATTTATTTATTTATTTCAGAGAGTGTGTGTGCAAGCTGTGGGAGGGGCAGAGGGAGAGGGAGAGAATCCTCAAGCGGACTCCTCACTGAGTGCACAGCCCTCCATAGGGCTCATCGCGGGGTTCAATCCCATGACCCTGAGATCAAGACCTGAGCCAAAATCAAGAGTCAGACGCTCAACCGACTGAACCACCCAAGGGCCCCAAGTTATCATGGCTTTTAAGGCTTTTGTTTAAATGGAAAATTTGGTGCTTCTCTATTCCAAAGGAATAGATGTTTCCTTATGAAATAATCAAGAGGTCAACTTCTGACCTTAGAACTTTAGATGCCAAGTTGTCTTAAAGAGTCCCAAGTGTTAAAGAAAAATCAATGGTGAGCCCCTTGCCACACAAGGCATCCCTTCCCTCTTCAGGGCCGTGTGCTTTGTAGTGTGTTTGTGTGATGTGAGCAAAGGGGCATTAAGGTGAGGGAGCCCATGCTCAGATGAGGATGGAACATATCTTCCAGGGATTTCCAGCATCACCGGTGGAGAGGCCCAAGAATCTATCCAAGTGAGCTCTCAAGTAGGGACAGCTGGTCATGAAGCTGGGCTCATCCATCATCCCTGCCGATCACTGTCAGGGAGGAAGAAGAATTTGCTATCATCTGTTTAGATAAGAGAGTCGCTGTTTCCGGAATATTTCAGTATTTCTCCTGGAGGAGACTGGTTCCAAGTGGAAGGTCTTTCTAGGACTTGGGCTCTTCCTTGGACTGACTCCGGAGTAGAGGAGGGAGAAGGCTATAGTGAGGTCCCAGGACCTGGGCATCACAGAGAGGCCTTGAAGTGGTGGTTCCAGGGGACTTGAGCAGCTGGGGTACTCGCTCTGTCACCTGTTGGGGGACGTCTCCAGAGCTTGGCATCTAGAAAGTTCTCCCCAGAAGTTACCTACCACTGTGAAGTAAAAGACGTACAGCATACCTTCATTCATTCACTTAACTGCTTACAAAAACACCTGTTAACTTAGTGATAGTCACAGCATTTCTGGGTAGGTTTTTAAAAAAAGATTTATGGATGTATGTATGTATTTTGGGGAGGGGGAAGGACAGAGGGAAAGGTGAGAGAGAGAATCTCAAGCAGACCCCCTGTTGAGCATGGAGTTCAATCACACAACCTTGAGACCATGACCTAAGTCTATGTCAAGAGTTGGATGCTCAACCAACTGAGCCACCCAGGAGCCCCTATTGGATAAATTTTTGAATAATGCTTATCTCTGAACTCAGAAGACCTTTGATAAATGTTTGATGAATGAAGAAATGAGTGCATTAACTCTCGTTGACCCTGATTTTTATCTGTATCATGGAATGGTAGTCCTTCCTTCACAGAGTTGTAAGGATGAATGAAATAACCTCTAAAAATAGTGAAAGTACTGTAAATAAAAGAGAAACCAATTTAAAGCTCCAAGTGTGGTATCTAGCATGTTAGAAATGCTCACTCAAAATGAACTGTTTTGTTTGTCTATATTATAAATAAGGATATTGTGACCTGGGGAGTTTAAAAAGACTGTTCTAAGGACATTTGGTTGGAATTAGTGGGGCAGGGATTTGAACTCAGGTCTCCTGGCTCTTAACTTGAGCTTGAATGGGGGTACTAAGGGAGGAGTACCAACCTTTGAAAAGTAAGAAGACTATACTCCACCCACTCCATCACTAACATTTCAAGACTCAGGTGTGAGAACATAGGCTATTTAAAAAAATACTTTGTTCCAGGGCTTGTGTGATACTCAAAGATCTGGTCAGTTTAGACAACTTGGGAAGAAAATATTTAATTTAGTTTGTATGGTCTTGTGTAGATAATATGACCAGAGAATTGGCAGATCCCCAGCACCCACCCTGCTCCATTTTTTTTCTCTACGTTTCTTCCTGTGCTCTTCCTAACAGTGGATTCTACCAATGAAAACAGTGAGCCTCATTCCTGAGTTCTTTCTTTGTACATGGCAAGTATCTGAGTAAACACGCAGGATTACGCATACGGATGGAAAGTGGAAAGCCAAATGCATTATTTAAATGTTGTGCGGGCCAAATACTGGAGACTTTTTCACTTATCTTATGCTGTTTCTGTTGAGCATGACACAGCTTACAAGTCTTCCTTTTGTCTGGTCACTTCTGATCTTTCCGTCTGAAGATGAGAAGACTAATGATATTAAGAGAGAGGGAGGGAGAGATTGGGATTCTGTGTCTCTGTGGTTTGTATATACAGAATACTCACAGTATATATTTTTTCTGTGTAATTTCTGGGACTTTGGGGTTAGGGATGGTCTGTAAGGGAAGGTTCGTCCCAGTCTGGTCCCATTTTTTACCTACCTCTCCCTCTCTGATTCCCCTGCTTCTGCAGGTGGCTCCCCCACCAGTGGAGTGGTGCCGTTCCCCCTCCCTTCCTGCGCTACCCTTGTATCTGCTCTGAGGGACTATGCTGCTCTGTGGTGGGGGAGGGGAGGTCATGGATGAGCCCTTGGGTTCTCATCATCCTGTTACCAACAGACACTTGTCAGTCATGGTAAAGTGGTAAAGCCAGTCTTGTTTGGGTATGAGGTCTGGCCATCACTGGGCAAAGTGAGAAGTGGAACAGTGCTAGTTCTTGGGCTTGGGCACAGCCTTTGTGTTTATCTTTGGTTCCTAATAACACCTGCTCTGGTTCCATCTGTTTTTCTTCCTTTGCAGATGCTCTTTGATAGTACATCCAATAATAAGGCTGTCAGCAATAATGAATAGCACTATCAGGGTGCAGGGAGCACCCTACCATGTGCCAGGTACTTCCCTGGTCCTTTTGTAGCTATTATGTCCAAGCTATAGACAGCTCTTGAAAAGCAGGTCTATTATTTCACTGATGGACAACTGAGACTCAGAGACGTCATGACTTTCTAAGATCATTCATTAATTCAGTGGCAACATTGGAGTTCAAATTTTAGTCTCACTTATTCTGTAACAAGCATCCCTTGTGCTATACAAGTACTCCCTACCATTGTTGAACACCCAGTTCTGGAAACAAGCAAGATGATGTTAGGACTTCCCAAGGCAGTGCACTGAATCACCTTGAATCAGTGGTGACTGGGAGATTCCCTTTCATGCGCTCCTTCCGTAGCACCAATTACCCAAAAAAGGAAGTTTCAGTTTGCTGATTGAACCTTCGACACCCATCTAACCTACCCTTTTAATAAAAACACAGAAGCCTCAAGCACTGAGCTCTGGGCAAGCAATTATGTCCAATAAGAATTTCATGGTATTGTTGTCTTTGTACTTGTATTTATTTTGTATGGCAATTTCTTCTTATTCCAAGTGATACCAATTTCTGATTTATGGAAGTGAAGAAAAGTTTCTTTTTTAAAATAGGTCCGTATAGGGGTACCTGGGTGGCTCAGTTGGTTAAGCTTCCAAATCCTGATTTTCATTCAGGTCCTGAACAAAGGGTCGTAAGATTAGCCCTACAGTGGGCTCTGTGCTCAGGGAGTTGGATGAGGATTCTCTCTCTCTCTCTCCCTCTGCCCCTCCTTCACCCCTGCTCACACATGAGCTCTCTCTAAAAATAAATAAATAGTAAAATAAAATATATCAATCTAGATTTTTTAAAATCAACCTAGATTTTTTAAAAAGTGAGTCAATTTAGGGGCACATGGGTGACTCATTTGGTTAAGTGACTTCTGCTTGGGTCATGATCTCTATGTCCTGGGATCAAGCCCAGCGGGAAGTCAGCTTCTTCCTCTTCCTCAATCTATGCCCCTCCCCCTACTCATGCTCTCATGCTCTCTCTTTCTCTCTTTCTGTCAAATAAATAAGTAAATAAATAAAATCTAAAAAAAAAATTAGTCAGTTTAAAGAAAAATGTTAAATAAATAATATTGTAGATCATATGCAGATAGAGAAATTATGTACCATGGGCATTCAAATAAATGCTGGAAACATGACCTCAATATTTCACTTACCTATAGCCTGCAGGAAGCCAATTCCATGTTAAGCACAGAAGAACATGAGGACACATGGGTGCTTAGGTTTTTGTGACACGGGCACTGTTTTGTGATATTTTAGTCCTTTCTCAGTGTTAATTCAAACAGCTCTTCAAATTATTCAGTAGACATTTTCCCAAGGCTCATCTTTCATGAGCTCCAGGATGGAGGTCACTAGGATATATAATGGAAAGTGTAACAAGATAAGGGCTGGAAGTAAGGTGTGGACAGAGTGTGTGGTAGCATATCTAGGCATGTGGGGTCTTCTATAAGTGGGGATCAAGAAGGCTTCCTGGAGGAAGAGGCATTTGAGTCAGGCTTCAAGGTATGACTAGCCATTGACTGTGGATGTGGGAATGGGGACCAGGGGGTGGGGCAGAGAGACAGCTATCCCCAACAGAAAGTGGAGAAGTGGAAGCTGAGTTGGGAAACAGCTGCTATCCAGTTTGCCTGGAGCCCTGGGAGATGTGGCTGGAAGTGCAGATTGGAGGAAAATCATCATGTCCTTGAAAAGAGGCAAAGAAGAAGATGGGGCTTCTCTTAGAATGGAGCAGAGATGCACTCAAGGCCCCTTAACAGGAAGTAGGAATTGTTAGGATCAGTCCCTCATAGAACTCAGTTGCCCCCGAATCTGCATTTCCCCAAATGTGTCTTCTCCTTGAGTATGAGGAGAGCTGTCTCTGAGGCCTCATTTGCTTGCCTAGAAGTCCTATCCAAAATCTCTATCATGCTGCTTAAAATTCCATCAGTATAAATCCATCGCTCGGGATCTGGTTGTTCAGTTTGAATACTCCAGGAGGGGAAGCATTTTTAGTTCTTGAATGCTACCCTGGGGCAAGAGAGTCTTGCTTCCGTGTGAGCAGTTAGCGAGGACTGGAGGGCTCAGGGATTTGAAGTTCATGGCTATCTTTCCATCCACACAAACATGATCATTTCCCCCTTTCTCTGTTTGCCTGACTCTTCCTGCAGAGATCACAGAAGGTATCCTCCACCAGAAACCACATTCAAGGGAAAGTAGAAACATCAGCAGGGTTTGTGGGGTCAGAGAGATGGTGCAGATGAATCTCTTTTTTAGACCATCAGGCTGTTAATCCCTGGGTGCCAGAAGAGAAGCCTTGGGGCCCCGCCTTTTGGGTAGCCAGGAAGCTGGTTTTTCTTTCCTGTGTTTTGTAATTTTTCATTGTGACCTCATTGTCATTGGGGCTTTATGTGAGGGAAACCTGTAGGAGCTGGTCCAGTGTGCTCATTTATTATCTGCTCCCTGACCATGGGGATACTCCCAGTAGACTGGTGGGGTAAACCCATCAACTGGTGGGGTGAACCCCAAGCCAGGCTTGTCATTGTGAATCCTCACGGGAAATGGTGACATTTTTTTCCCACCCAGGCGCAGGTCTAGATAAGTTGGTTCTTTATCTCTCTTTGCTGGAGAGAAGAGTGCCTGGTCCATCCTCTCAGAGAGTAGCTCTTTGAGTGTCCTGACTTTGAGTCAACATAAAGCCTTAATTCCTATCTCTGTGTGGTGGTGAGAACCTCAGTCCCCATTTTGCCTGGACTGGCTGCCATGAGCCCACCTTGGGACAGCGACAGTATCGTTTCACGTGTAACTCCACAGACTTCAAATGCTTCTTTGTTTTAAGCCTCTGGGGATTTCCCTGATTTTTTTTTTCTTTTTTTTTTTACTTTTTTCAAGCTCAGCTTTGTGGCCTTTAAAAGGATGTTCATTGTCTGTCACCCACTAGTTTTAGAGGTTTCTGTAATCCGAGCTTCTTCAGGTTACCTGGTCTAAAAAGTCCCAGAAATGAAGGTCGGCAAAGGAAATCGGAAAGCTCCTTCTTCAGTCGCTGTACCTACTGTGCTGGGGCAGTGGCTGAGTTTTCTCAGAAAATAAACATTTTGAGGATGTTTTGCAAGAGGGAGGAAGAAAGAACCGAGAATGTTCTATCTCCTTCTTTTTAGATGAAGAGATCAGCGGTGTTCTGGGCATCTGTACTCTGAAGGAACAATGGTGCTACATCTGTTCATGTGATGTTGGGGTTCCTTTTTCTTAAATTAGGGAGGAATAAGACAACAGAGAGTGGGATATTTCATTTTAATCTTTGACTTCAGTTCACAAGGTATAAAAGGATAAAATAAGATAAAGTGGGGCTCTTTTGAGAACTTCGTATTTTCAAAGGCTTTGGGTATTAATATGCTTATTAATTGTTCTAGATCATCATTGTCATTGGAAGAATCTGGTATAGTATGTGATGGCCTTCTGAGGTCTAAGGGAGAGAATTTTAAGTTCCTCTCTTAACCTGAGCCACTTAAAATGAAGCACAAAGGCCATTAAATCCTGTTCATCTGAAGTGGATCCTAAATATAGTTTATTGGGGCTCTTAATTCACCCTGAAAAATGCTGCAATTATTAAAAGTGTCCAAGCTGTTAACTCAAAAACAACATATGCCTCATTTACATAATGATTTGCATATAATTTCCATGTAATTCATTTAATGTCAAAATGTACAATTACGCTTCCAGCCCTTCTGCCTTTTACCCTGGTGCCCTTCCCTGGCCCTGGTGTTAAATTGGAGTATTTTAACTTGTTGGAAGCTCTTTATGCATGGTTTTCCAAAGGGTGGCTGGATGGATGTGGTCTGTCATTTTGGTCAGAAGGAGTTTTGGCCAACTGTATTTATTTTCCCAGACTGGGTTGGTTGTACTGACTATCTGCATTGCGACGCAATGGGTATCAGTGACTCAGTTTTGCCTGAAACACACAGGCTTATTTTACAGATGAAGAGACTGAGAGTCCTAGAGGTTCTACCTGGTCTGCTATGATCTTTGTTTCTCTGGTCCAGCAATCCCAAGGCCTCCACCTGCCATACAAAAGGCTTTCCTGTAGGTCTTTCACAAAATGCAAATATATTTGCTAAGAAAAAAAAAAATCATTTGCCTCACCATGTGATCACTTGTGATGGCAAAGAGGTAGCTCTTGGGTCTGCCATCAAGGACAGGGAAGAATTCTTCCATCTGGTTCCATTGACATATTTTTCTAGCTTTCTGACTAGTTGCAGTCATGCAAACATGCCATGTTTTTCTAGCTCCTCCTTGTTGCTTTCTGCATGGGCCCCATTTCTACCCCTCCCTCACCATACATCTCGATTTGCCCCGCTTCCACTCACCATTCAGTGGTCGGTTGACATTTTATCAGAATGCCTGCCTCCATGCCACTGAGAGTAGGTTTAATGCTTCTAGAATGAACTAGATCACTTTGTTTGACTTGGGTCCCCCAAAAGCAACCCTTGAGACCAGGATGTGGGTGGAGGTAGCCTATTTGGGAGATGACCCCACCGTGCAGGGAGAGTGAAACCAGGAAGGAAGAAGGGCAGTGTTTCAGTCCATTATTGAGATTGTGGCTGGGGAGTGTCTGGCGTGGTGCCAGCGTGTCCACCTGAAGGATGGGAAGCTGGGTCATCTCTCTGCTGGTTCAGTCCCCACTGGCCAACTATTGCCCCAGGAGTTGCTAATTTCCTTGCGCGTTCTAGCTGTGAAGGAACATGGGCTGAGCAAGCTCACCACAGCTTCTAAGATGTCAAGGGACATCCAGCAAATGAAGGTGTGTGATACTCAGGGTGTTGGCTTCCAATGGGGGTGCACCCTGCTGGGCACTATCCGCTGAGCCCTGGCTGAAATTGGAGGTAAGGCCAAGCAAGTGTGAGCTGGTCACTGCACTGACCACTCTGTATTCTAGTTCTTTCCTCCTCTAGACCATAAGCAACCTAAGGATGAGGGATGTGTGACCATGTGACCACTGGTTCCTCAGTTAGACACTGTGTAGAAGGAAAGCATCAGATACCCCATTTAGTTCAGCTCCCAGAAAGCAGGTGGCCACTGAGCTTAGGAAAGTCCTAAAAGCCAGCTTCTTTAATTTAGACATTTTCCTCCCCAATTCTGTCCATTCTAAAAAGTTGGAAGAGAGTAAATAAATCAAAGGAGATACCTCACACACACATTATACAACTTCCATATAAAACTAACAGGGTTAGTCAGGAACCAGCAAACTCCAAGGCACAATCATAACTGATTTTTGGTTTCATTCATTCATCCATTCATTCATTCTTCATTAGCCTCAAACAAACTAAGTTAAATGGGTAACAGCCAAGGCCACGGTTAGAGATACTTACAGCATTTGTTCCCCAAGTGCGGCTGATCATTTCCACGTTCCTCTTGGTTGTCTCTTCCTTTATTCTATGTGCTCACTCCTTGGCATCTGCTGCTCTCCTTTCCTTCTTGACCCTCCTGTCCTTTTCAGGTCGAGACTCTCTGACCTGCAGATGGGTCCTCAGAGGAGGTCCCCTGGGGGCCCAGAGCAAGGCTTTGACAGGGACTCCCCCAAGGACCAGCGATGGCTCCCATGCCTCTCTCCTCCCAACATCACTGTCCCCTGTCAGACTCTCATGGTGGCAGAAACACCAGAAAAACCATGGTGCCCTGATGTATGCCAAGTATAGACAAAGTAGTGGTAAAAAACACAGACTGGAGCCTGATAGCATGGGTCGGAACTCCAGCTGTCATGTCTTGTCTGTGTCTCAGACAGGTAATTTCAACCACTCTGCCCCCCAGTTTCGTCCTCTGTAAACGAGGCTAACAGTACCCAGCTCGTAGGATTGTGAGCACTTACCAGGGTGGCGAGTGTAGATCCTTAGCACATGCTGGAAACAAGCATTATTACTAGTAGTAACAGAGTATCGGTGTTGAGTACGGTCAAGTGTAGTAATAATGACAGTAATAATAATAGGAGAATTGACAGGTACTCACTCTGATGCTGTGCTGTGAAGATATTCTCCGATTTAGCTCTCCAACCCTGCTCAGAGCCACAATCATGATTTCCAGTTTCTAGAGGAAGAACTAGTCTCAGAGATATGAATAGTTGGCCCAAAGATAAATATCAGGAAGAAGTCAGGGGAGAGAAGCAAATCTTGAGCTCTGCACTCTCATACCTTCCACACTTTTCTTGGGTTCATTTGCTCCTTTGAACCAATACCTTTCATACAGATTTAGATTTTTTTTCCCCCAAATTGGGAATTGCGCCCATCTGCCTGCCTGAGGAAAGTCTGCAGAGCTCCTTCTAAATGGCGACCCCTTGCAGCTTTTTAATTGCTACTATCTCTTTGAACATTTGGAATTTGTAATGAAATCACTTTCCAACCCTGATTCATCCCAAATTCAATATTCGGTTTCCTTTCAGCTTTTTTTTGTTTCCCCAACAATGAAAAGATTGGTAACCTTATAAAACATCTAAAAGCGTGGTGGAAGTTTCCTGGGGCTTCAAGTGTTGTGTTATGTTATCTTTGGAATAACTTTGATGTCCCACCGGTGTAATAGAAGCCGTTATTATGTCATGGAGCTGATTAGCATGCCTGTGGGAAACATTAATTCATGCTGACATCATAACTGGGCTTGCAATCAATCAGTTTGTTTTGCTTCTCTTTGCTCCCTCCCTCCACCTACTTATCCAGCAACCCACCCTCTGATGCTCTCAATGTAGGGGTGATGGTTGGATTTCTGGGGATGATGGAGCAGGTATGGATGTCCCTAGATGTGGCTGAACCTCACCCCTGCAGCCGCTGCCTTCTGACGGCCCTGGGAGGAAACGGTGAAACAAAGCTTTTGGCAGAAGCAGGGAGAAGTCTGCTGGCCCTTTGATTTGCCTTGAAAGGTTTTGATTTAGTTGGCATTCAGACTCTTGATATATTAAACTTTTAAACTCAGTAGTCAGCCTGGCTGCCTGAATCCATTTGGTTCCGGTCATTTATGATTAAGCTGATTGCCGGTGGCCCTGGTGTTGCGAGGCGCGGTGCTGGCCTTCATTGGGGAAGACTGTCACATTCCAAACCATCTCTTTCTTCCAATGAAAGTACATTTCGTTGACAAAGGAAGCTGTAAAGAGGAGACATGTAGGCTCCTATTATCTCAAATTGTTAATATTTAACATGCATTAAAGAGCTATCTTTCTGTTCGCCACGTGCAATTAATCTAATCACCAATGCACGGTTAAGTATCTATCAGAAATGTGAATTTTTTTCACGATGTATTAATCTGGTAATGACGTCTTTCCTTTTACCTTTAGATTTAGTGTCATTATTTTATGTTACGTGGAGTGGTCTCCTGGAAGCAGGAGGGAATTATAGGAAGTATTTGGGAGAAAACCTAATGACATCCAATTTGGGGTGGGGAAAGTGCAGGGTATTTCTAGTTTGAACACAAATTGAGGCTCCCTTCCTCCCTTCAGGGCATGCCCTCCCTTCTTCTCATCTCAAAATCTCTATAGCTCAGAAAGTTGGGGCAATCATCTCCTGGCATCACTGTTTGACCTGGAAGTTTTATTTATTTTTAAATAATTTGATTTATTTTTTATTTATTAATCATTTATTGTGAACTGAGGTAGGAGAATATTGGGGAACAAAGGTTTATTTTAGCCATGTATATGGATAGCTGTGTTTTTCTACCTGGGGACAACTTTACCATACTTATAGGCCCCCAAAGCACCCTACACTCCCCTTTTGAAATGCTCATCACATTCAAAACTGTCTGTCTCCCCCTCTTAGACTTAGGTTGCCTAAAGGAAAGAACATGTCTCTCTTGTTCACCAGTGTATCCCCAGTATTGAACATATAATAAGTGCTCAATAAATACTTGTTGAATGAGTGAGTGGTTCACTCAAGCCTAACAGGGAACAATCCACTCAGATGGTTCAAGGGTCTTTAGTAGAGGAACAACTTCAGAGGTGTGGATAGCGGTAAGGGAATGAACAAGGGATGATGAATCACCCAGGAACCAGCAACAGTGAGAAGTTGCTACCATCCCAGAGCTTGAAAGGGTGAGGGAAAAGAACAGTGTCACCAGAACCATTGAGACCTGCAGCCTTGGAGGAGAGGTCACCTGCCAAGAACTGTGGTCATGGAAATTAACAGGGGCAGCTCTTAACAGGGGAACGTGGCCCAGAAAAGAAAAGGAATGGAGATTATACACTTAACTTCTCTCTTTTCTTTTCTTCCAGTCTCCCCCTGGTTCCTCCCATTGACCAAACTCACCTGAAAACCAGCTGTTAGAGGAAGCTGGGTGATCTTAGGTGTCAGCCTTCAGAGATACAAATATGGTGAAAAAGGACCAAGACATATCAGTGGGACAAGACCAGTGGGACAAGACCGAGACCAGTGGGACACATCAGCACAATGAAATATTAGGTAAATGCTTCTTTCCAGCACATAGGTAACTGGAAGGAAGTAAAGAAGAACTCAAATCAAAACAGATAGCACCAAGCCCCTTTTGTTCATAGAAGGGCCTCACTGAGAGTGATGCTATTTACTCTTACTTTAAACACATTACTAATAGACTTGGAGATGGTACTTCCCAAGCAAACCATTCAGAGGTGGGCAGGAAGGGCTTATTAGAAGCCAACACAATGACAGAAGCAACAAGTGGATGCCCCCAGCTTTGTGTTGAAAAGTAACAGGAAACACGAAGCACAAGGAAGGCAGAGCAACCTAGGACCAGTCAGTATAGGGACGGATCTCCCATTCACTTCCAGCAGTCCTGAGAACATCACCATTTTAAAGACTACATCACCAAGGTAGTCATTTGTATCTCCAGCTTGGTTAACAGATGACCTTGTGTAATAGGCAGGGAAATATGTTACATACTTTGAAATATTTCTAATGGGAATCAACCAAATTAAATAACAAACTGCCAAACACAAGAGAAAGCATCTGAACATTTCAGAGATCAGCTGATTCCTCCAAGTGCTAGATGAATGGAACATTGTCATAAATGTCTTGACTACACACTCACAGTGTGACATGGGATGAGAGTTAAGGCTGGCTCACTCCCAGTGTGTTCTGCATCCCCAGATGACCCAGTAGAAGAGTAGATTTCAACTCATTCCTATAAGCCAGACCTGCCCAAAGATGGAATTGGGCTACCTTGGGAGGTACCAAGTGCCACTGTGAAATGTCTGCTTCTCTTGGGTGGTTGGACAAATGAGCCTTGGGATTCCTTCCCACTCTGAGATTCTGTGTTTTCATGTTTTTATTTTGCATCAACCCTGTGAAATATCATTTGCCCTGTTTTACAATTTGAGGAAGCAATATCTGGGAATTCAGTTGACTGTCATTGCACAGCTGGAAAATAGTAAAGCCCCAAGTGAAGGCCAACAGTTATTGAGCACCTACTATGTGCTAGGCACTGTGCTAGGCCTCAGGATGATAAAGATGAATGAGATATAATAGCTCCTGTCCTCCAGGTGTTTATATCTTTGTGCAGAATAGTCATGCATTCAAATCATCCAAAGAATATTTGGAAAATGTCCAAAGGGAAGTCTATCTAAGACACAGTGGGAACAGAGAAGGAACGGGCTTCACAGTAGAAATGAGGATTGTACCGATTTGAAAGGTAGATTGGGGATTTCCCTAGCCAATGAAGTGTGATCAGCATGTAGGTTAGTGGAGAAGACTAGATATGCAAAAATATGGAGAGAGTGTGTTTGTTTTCACCTGCAAGAAATCCAGAACAGCTCCATCAGAAAGATCATCTGGGTGGTGGGAGGGAGGGAACAGGGCTAAGAGCGGGCAGAGAATACTGAAGCTCAGAAAGGCAAAGTGACTTGCCCAGGGTCACACAGCAGAGAGAGCTGGGAGTTGAAGCCAGGTCTACTTGCAAACCTGGTGCTCTTTTGGCCAGATAATAGTTCCCTTGGGCTGACCACACTGAGAACACACAGCCCTCATATCATGATTCTCCCCACGTGACCTTATTTGGCCACAGCAGACTTCCAGTCAACACATACTTTCAAGCTCTAAATTCTGAATGCCCAACCTATGGGGAAGACAGAGGTTTAAAAAAGTCTTAAGTTATTGTGTTGGAGAATGAAACATCTGTAAAAATGAAACAACGTGTATGTACAAACCTGCTATAGAAGTTCCCCTTCACAGCTGAATTAGCCTGGTTTTATTTTATTTTACCTTATTTTATTTTAAGTGTACCTCATTTCATTTTTTATCTTCTATAGTCCACTTAAAAAATGTTTTTCCCTTCATTCCAAATGTTCTATCCTAAAACCAAATCTCTGACTCCCCACACGTGCATCCTTGCTGGTGAGTTTAACTGGGGCTCTTCCAATCTGCCTCATTATACACGTATAGGTGCATCTCCTTGAATACATTTTGTATTGTTTTCTGTGCTATAATTAGGTGGCATTGGACGACACATCTCATTCTGCAAGCCCCAGGCAGCATCCTGTCATCAAGCCCGCTAATATATTTCTGCATCAAGACGTGTGAGTCGTCACACTAAATGAAATTAAGAATCTAACTAGCTTCATGAAGTTTTGCTGCCAAGGAAGTTTGTTCCAAATTTATGGAAAAAAAAAAAAAAAAGGAAACCTTCACATTTTCAGAGGTTTTTGCTTTTAAAAATTGCAGGTTAAGAGGGGCTCCTGAGTGACTCAGTCGGTTGAGCGTTGGACTCTTGATTTCGGCTCAGGTCATGATCTCAGGGTTGTGAGGTCGAGCCCTACATGAGGCTCCGTGACAGTGCGGAGTGTGCTTGTCCCTCTTCCTCTGCTCCTCCCCCTTCTTGCTCATTCTTTCTTTCTCTCTTAAATACATACATACATGCATACATACATGCATATATACATACATAGATACATACATAAAATCTTTACCAAAAAAACTGCAGGTAAGGGACTGTGTACGAGAAGCACATTTAACTCCTCTGTTCTGCCTCTGATAGACGCCTTTACATCTCCGACTTCAAACAATGCTTCACAAGCAGACCCCGACCCCACCCATGTCTTCCTGTGAACCTTTGGGAGACTGTCTCCAGGGTAGACACCCAGAAGTAGGGATCCTAGGGTCCCAGGATTTACGTGTACTTAATTTTTCTAATCACTGCCAAATTCCTCTCCAAAATACCTCGTGGATTACACCCCCACCAGCAATCCATGCAGGAGAGGTCCTGTTTCTTAACGTCCTCATCATCATTGAATATTATCCAATGATCTGATTTTTCCCCCAATTTGATGGTATAAAATGCCAACCCGGTTTGTTCTCCTTTGCATTTTTCTGACTATCAGTGAGCATGAGCTTTGTATACATGGTAGCTATTTCTGTTTTTCTTTCTGGGAAACACATATTTGTATCTTTTTGGTACCCCCTACCCTTTTCCACCAACTCTATCATTTGTTCTTTTGGGTTCTGACCAAAAAAAAAAAAAAAAAATCAACATCTGCTCCAAGGTCACAAAATTATTTATATAATTTTTAACTCTATTTATTAAGATTTACTATTCATATTTCATTCTTTAATTCATCTCATTCATCTAGTGCTTACCATTTTGTTCACAGTGTGAGGTTGTGATCCAGCTTCTCCATGCTCCGAGTTCATTTCTCCTTTCACTAAATAATCTGTACTTGCCCATTCATTGCTGATAATATCTCTCTTAGATACCAATGAAATACAAAATCCTCTTAGGACACTAATTAGAATTGTATGTATTTTTATTTGGGAAGATTTAACATCTTTGTATTGCCAGATGATTCCATCCAGGAGGATGTTTTGTCTCTTTATTTATTTTTTTAAGATTTTATTTATTTATTTGAGAAAGAGAGAGAAGGCGGGGAGTGGAAGGAGAAGAAAAAGCAGATTCCCTGCTGAGCACAGAGCCCAACACTAGGCTTGATCCCACGACCCCGAGATCATGACCTGAGCTGAAATCAAGAGTTGGATGTCCAGCCAACTCTGTTTATTAATCTGTTTATTAATTTGAGTTTTCTTTTATACCCTTGAAAAGTGTTTCCATTTTTAAATTTTCTGCTTAGAGGACTTTTGCACACTTGGTGCTTTCTAATTTTACTTGTTGTTCTAGGTAGTATCCTATCTTTTATTACCACATTCTAGTTGGTTATTATTAGTGTAAAGTCATTAACTCTCTTTTTTAAAAATATTTTTATTTATTTATTTGAGAGAGAGACAGAGATAATGAGAGAGAGCACACAAGTGAGGAGGAGAGGGTAAAACAGGCTCCTTGCTGAGCAGGGAGCCCGATGTGGGGCTCGATCCCAGGACCCTGGGATCATGACCTGAGCCAAAGGCAGACGCTTAACCAACTGAGCCACCCAGGTGCCCCCTCACTTAACTCTCTTAAAAGGAGCACATTCAATGCATCTCCACTGAGTACGTCTTTTGCCATAGTCTTTTTATCAGGTGATGGCTGTTCTCTATTAGTCTTATATTTTAAAAAAATAAATAAAAAGAAATTTTAGATATATCACCACTATAAGACATTTTTTCTACTTTCTACAAAGATTGTCATGGAATTATGGTCCTTAACTTCCTTCATGGGGTCAATAATATTGAATTTATTCTGATATTAAATATTATATTCCTGCAATACATGCTATCTGTTCAATTATTTTTTTTAAAATACATATGTTGAATTTAGCGAACTATGTTTCTTACGATATTCACATCTCTACTTTTCATGTAGAAAACTTCTTTCTTCTTTCTCTTCTGTGTTGTTCTTACATGGCTCTCTCTGCCCGATAAGAGACTTTGGCTTTCCAATTGCTACAATCCTGGCCTCCAAGAGACCCTGACCATATTTAAGACAAGCTGTGTATGACATGTACGTGAGAGAGAGAAACAGACAGAGACACAGCTGTCCTGGTTAATCTATACATGAATAGGATTTTGCCAAACGAAAATGGGACTAGATGTGCTACGACAAACAGAAAGAGGACAAGTTCTTGGGGTTCTTTGACTTCTGAAGTGATTGCAATATTCTCAGGCAGAACCCATTGTGGCCAGTCTGCTTGTTTTGTTGGACTTATTCACCACTGTGATCCATGCTAGCCTGAGATACGCTAAATGGAGAAAATAAAGTATTTCACGGTCTTGGTCATAGAACTCAATAACTGTGACCTGACACATTCTTAGGAAAATAAACTTCAAAACATCTGGATGGGAAAAGGGAACTAATTTCTTGTGTATATCGTATGTACCAGATGCAATGCTGGGAACTTCCTATATTCTATCTCATTTAGTCCTCATAGGAGCACAGCGAATGAGGTGCTGCAACCTTCATTTACAAATAAGGAAACAGAAACTCCAAGGAGCTAAATAAACTGGTTATTAAGTAGTACAGCAAGGATTCAAATCCAAATCTGTCTGAATCTCTGAGTTTTTTTAATTACACTTTTATCTCTGGTATTACTAATCTGCCTTTTTCGCCTTTCTCCTGTCCTTGTGAATGTATATCCTTGCTTATTTATTTATGACCAATCAACCCCTTATAACCTTCTTTCCTTTTGCTATGGAAATAACCCAAGGGCAGTAGTTGCCAAAACAGCTTGCATTAGCCTATAAATGTTTTCTTCTTCCACCTTAAACCCAGGGGACGCTCAGGGCTGGCTGCCACAGGAACCAAGAACAATAGCTTTTGAGATTCTGTCTGCCCTCAAATCAGATCAGGGTCTTGGAGAAGTGACCTGTTTTACAAATACAACAAGAAAGAATAAATCTATAAGTAAGAAATTTCCATTTCCCATTTTAATACCTCTGATGAATGAAAGAATAGTTGATGGTTGAACTTGAAGAAATTTGAAATTGATAGATAATCTCCCATTTTGTTCTAGAAAAAAAGAAACAGTTTTATGGTATTACAAGTAAGTAGAAAGCAATAAGAGCAAAAATTATTTACATGGTTATAGTTCTTCAGTTGTCAAACTGTACTAATGCTCTTCCTCTCTTTTGATACTTCCAATAGTATTTTAAAGCAGGTAAAACAAACCTCCATTTTTGCAGACAAGGAAACTGAGGCATGGAATTGCACCCAAGTGAAGTTGATTGCATTAATTCCTCCACCTCTTCCCTTTAAAATGTATTCATCCCCTTTGTCATCTATCTTTGAAGTTCTTCTCATTGACAGGTAGAGTACATTTCTCTGACCCTTGAGGGGTCTTTAACCATGTAATTTGTTTGGATCAATAGGATGTTAGCAGACATAACTAAAGCAGAGACTTGAAATTGCTGTGTGTGTGTGTGTGTGTGTGTGTGTGTGTGTGTTTGCATTTCTCTGGTTTCTTTCTTGCTCTTCAGACAGTACCATGAGAAGAACAATCCAGGCTGGCCAGCTCTCCCAGAATGGAAGACATGAGACACATGGACAAAGCTTCCCCAGCAAAGATGCACCAGCCAACCTCAACCTGGAGCAGAGCCTCCCATTGACCTGCAGATTAATAAGCTTTAGTTATATATGAATGTTGATTTAAGCCACAGAGTCTGGGAGGTAGTCTGTTACACAGCAGTAGCTAACTGATACATGAGATAACCAGTGAGTAAGTTCTAGAGCTGGAATTAGAATCCAGGTCTTCAAACATATTGTTCTTCTATGATCAGTTGCTTTTCATGCAGACAGACATTTATTTGAGTGTGAAGATGGAGCCTTTTTGGTCAAGGATCATGTCACACCCAGCTTTGTTTGATTCCTCAGCACCTAGTCCAGAACATTGAATATCATAGGTATTCAAGATATGTTTATCAAGCAAATAAGATGTGTTTATCAAGCAAATAGTTTCAGAAACGTACTTCTATTCTTTTATCTGGTTTTTTAAAATTCTTAATTTTTTAACAGATTCTTCTTAATAAAAATAAAATCAAAAAGGAAGATATGTTATACACAGTCAGTGAAAACTTCTAAAAATAGGTGCCAGTAACTACACAAAGAGGGCATGATCATCATTTTCTTTTCCGACATCTGTCCATATGCGGCATATTTCCTCTCTGAAGAAAGATCAAACCCCATAAAATGCATCATTTATATACCACTCCCCATTATGAAGCAGCATGGAGACCATTAATGAGAAGCAAAGGCTAAAAGAAGAGTTTCGAGAGTTGCTTTCAGGCAGACTGCGGTGAAAGGCACGGTCCTATGGGACTGACGCACACAGACACACAGGACAAACATGGTACCTGATTCCCTGCCCATCCCCCACCCTCACCCCTGTCCCCACTCCCCCCAGTTGCCACAACAGCTTGAGGTAGAGAATTTGTAAAACCCACATGGAGAGCTTTCTCCTCTGATTTTTTAATCTCAGAAGTCCAACAGTGCCGATGAAGGTAGCTGTGACATTTCCAATTTTCCATGCACCAGGCCCATTCCATTTTCCTTCCTGGTGCTGCTTCCATGCTACAGTAAACCTCCAGCTCTGACAATAATTACAGCCGGAATAAAATGAAGGGAGTAATAGGAACAAAGCGTGGCTGTAATTGCCTTTTCATTATTTGCTAACAGTTAGTTATTCAGTCACAGGGAAAAATTACACAGTAATTGGATGACAATGGGGAAGCAATCACTGAATCCCACAACTATGATATTTTTGCTTGTTGGGCTTTAGACCTTTTATTCATATTTTGATTAAACAGCTGGAGCATTAAACTGACATATGAATGTATCCTTGGTCAAATTCCGATGTGTTTGTTTCTACCCCATTCAAAATGTTGAATTTAAACTAGCACATACAGTAGACCTATAAATACTGTAGTCTATTGACTTTCAAATAAATCTCTCCTCTTTAGCCCAGTTCATAAAGAAAGCATGGTGAGTGTAATAGCACAGACTTTTTTTTTTTTTTTAAACACATCAGTTTCCAGTTGGTGTTCTAAAAAGGAACAATGTGAAACCAACATGGTGCGTTCTTTCTGCATTCAGATTTTCCCCTAATTTAACTTTCTAAACCCAAGATCACTATAAATGGCTCCTTAGAAAACACTTCCCCTTCTTCCTTCCTACAGATAGAGCAACTGAGGCCCTGAGAGGCAACTGAGACATTCAGAGTTATCCCAATTCTCTCTTCTTTTTAGGACTTAGAAACCAGACTTCTGACCCTTGCTACGTTATCAAAATGTCTTCTGTCTCCACATTTGCTTGCAGGAGGAGAACGAGAAGAGCAAGATAGGTAGGATCTATGCCTGCAAAAGCACAGGTCTCCATATGCGTGCACACACACACACACAGAGCACGTGGATGCTATACATTGCTTGACCATGGAACCATCATTTAGGGGTTTCCTGCTCCATGTTTATGACCTTCATAGTAAATTTCATAGTTAGTATGACCTTTCCTTGTATTAAGGAGCTCATCAAACCGGTCAGTGTGACAGCAAATGATTAAAACTTAGAATCTAAGTTTTGACCCCTGAAGTCACTGGTGACTTTTTGCTACTTCTAAGTAATCACAATTTTCCAAGCCAATCCACATCATTTCATGTTTACCCTCTGCTAGGCACCATGAGGATTCAAAAGTGAATTAAAAATGCCTGTCTTCACTGTCATATGATCTCCCTGATATGAGGGAGAGGAGATGCAACATGGGGGATTAAGGGGGTAGGAGAAGAATAAATGAAACAAGATGGGATTGGGAGGGAGACAAACCATAAGTGACTCGTAATCTCACAAAACAAACTGAGGGTTGCTGGGGGGAGGGGGGTTGGGAGGGGGGTGGGGTTATGGACATTGGAGAGGGTATGTGCTATGGTGAGTGCTGTGAAGTGTGTAAACCTGGCGATTCACAGACCTGTACCCCTGGGGCTAAAAATATATTATATGTTTATAAAAAATAAAAAATAATTTTTTTTTTTAAAATGACTGTCTTCAAGGAGCTTAGTCTCTTTTGACAGAAAGCATGAACCAAGGCATCAACAGGTCAGTGCATTGTCAAGGCCAATCCTATGACTGCTGACCCAGTTTGGGCTCCCCCATAAGCAAATCCTGAGACAAAGATTTAAATGCAACCAGTTTATTTTGAAGGTGATCCCCAAACCTGAAAACAAGATAAGGAATGAGACCAAAACAAAAAAGGCAGGAGGCTATAAAAGGATGCATTGGAGGTTACTGACAGGGGATCTGGGGCCATGCCCCCCGGGGAACTCTGGAACACAGTGGAGAACAGTGTTAACCTGGCCCCCTCCTAAAGGGTGAAGGAATGGGTGTTATCCTAGCATCCTGACCGTCACGTGTTCCAGGCTGTTTCTGAGGGCATGAACTCTTTGCATTTCCTGTTCACTCTGTGCAGGAGCCCAGGGTCTGCCAGAAAAAGCTCTTGGCAGAATCCTCCCATATCAGCAGGTGAGTGCCATGGTGATGCAGGTGGAACACTGACAGTATCTACCACTGTGTTGAAAGGCAGTTTCTGAGTGGGTGGTGTGGCTGTGCAAGACTTGGAAGGTGAAGGAAAGAACATTCTAGAACAAAGCACACACCTACATGAGGGCATAGCTGCAGACCATCCTTTCTGAATGACCTACCAGGCTCTGTACCAGAGGTAGAGAGTGCTCAGTTTCATCCTAGCAAAACTCATTATATACATTTCATCTATCTATATATCTATCTATCTGTGCTTTCCTGGCATTTAAGGCTCTTCATAATCCAGCCTTTGTTTGCCCCTTGACAAGTTCTTAGCAATCCATCTTGGGCTCCTATTCCTGCCCACACTGATACCTGCATTGCTGCCTGAGTCCCGCCTTCAAGTCTCTTCCAATCTTTGAGGGTCTCACCTCCAAGCCTGCCTCCTACAGTCTTTCCCCACAACATTTCTCTGCACCTTGCTCCCGACCCAACACTCTTAGGTAAACTCCAGTAACTTCCACCCAGAAAAGATCTCTATGCATTTCCCAAACCCCCAAAACTCTGGAAACTCAAAGGATTTTGTTTTTATTTTCATTTGTTTACTTTGCTTTTTAAAAAAATCTTACATAGTAGCAAAACCTGACCCGAACTCACTTGAAACTATTTATACTTTTTATTTGATCTAAATAGTCATACATTTCACTGCTTAAATATTCATGTTGTTTGGTTATAAAATGCAGCCCCAGACCCTGCTGCAATTTTACATGAGCTTTATGTTTCTTTTCTAAAATGTTTATATGAGCACCAGATTTCTTTGCTAAAATCTGAACAATTCCAAATTATAAAACATGTATATCTGGCTCAAGAGAATCACATATGGGGTTGTGAGCCTATAACAACAATGATAATAATGGACTATAGTATATATATATATATATATATATATATATATATACACACATATATATGTATATATACATATATAATTTTAATCCTTACAAGGACCTGACAAGAGAATTCTAGTAACTAGTATACCTTAGGAAAGTAAGGTTCAGAGATGTTACATAACTTGCCTCAGGTCACACAGCTAGTAAATGGCAGAGCCAGGGTTTGAACCTCAGACAGTCTGGCAGAGTCCCAGCTCTATCTTGTTTCACTGAGCTTCTAAGTATGAGTGCCTGCCTTGGGGTTGTTCAAAGCACTCAGCCCAGACTGATCTTCTAGCTTGTCCCTGAGTATTTTCTTGGGGACCCTTTCTCTTTCCAACTCTGAATTCTCAGCTCTGAGATCCCAAGCCACCATCTTGCCCTGGGCCATTGCACTGGTGCTGGGTTTGGGGTGAAACTTCCAGAAGTTTCTTGCAAACTTTAGTGATCTACAACTCCTCCTCACCACAGCCTCAGAGGGAGCAACTTGCCTCTTGCAGCCTAGCCCTGGACTGGCTGTTGAACACCCTCGTCCGGCCACCCTACCTGTAGTCCCCTCTGCCAGGCTCCTCCTTCCAGCCTCCAGAGCCTCACCCCTGCCTCTCCACTGTCTTGAAGCCTTTCTAAGATTGAAGACCATGTTAGTCTGTGTCCTGAGCGTTAATGATCCCAGGACACTGTGTGTAGCCCTTTGTGATGTGGGGAGCAAGAATACTTAACTGAAGGAGGAGGGCCACATCTGAGTTCCTTTGCTAATATAGACATAGCCTTGCTTTTGAAATCACTCTCACACCTGACTCTCCTCCCCTACCCCCAGCAGTCTGTGCCAGTACAAAACAATAAATGGAGGAAGAGACCATGCTCTTAATGAAGAGGATGACTATTCATTAACTGCCCATTCTGCATGGGTCACTGTGGTCAATGACTTAGATGCCATGTCTCTGTTGACCCTCTAAACAGCCCTATGAGGAGGTCCCATCACTGTGCCCTTTAGAGCCAAGAAAGGTAACTGGCCCAAGGTCTCACACTCACTGTACCAGTCAAGTGTTGCCGGGGTAACTGTGTAGCAAATCACTCCAAAACTCAGTGGTTAAAGATAAGCCATTCATTCTTGCTTTCACCTGGGTTGGCTGGGATAGCTTTCTTAACTTCATCTGGGCTCTGGCAGGCTTGAGTCCAAGCCGCAGTTGGGTTTAGGTCTGCTCCAAATATCTCTCATCCTCTTCGGACCAGGGATCTGTCTGGGCACATTTCTCTCCCAGTCTTGGCTAAAATACAAGAAGAGAAACCTCTGAGCCTATCAGAACCACTAACGTCCCATTGACCAATGCAAGTCACGTGGCCAAGCCCAACATCAACTGCATAGGAAGTACACCTCTCCCGGTGTGAGGCAGTGGTGGGTAGCGTGGACACGTCCCACATCTATGGAGGAGGGAAGTGTACTCCTTCTGAGGACACATGGGGGATGGGACGCAGAGAAACCATCTATCAATCGGTAAGCCTAATCTACTACCTCACTGGAAGGTAGAGCCAGAAATTACTCCAGTGACAAACACTGGAGTCAGACACTCATAAGCACTGTCTTATGTAGTAACGAGTAGCCAAGGAAGATGTTGTCCTAGGAAACAATGCCCATGCAGGCTATGGGTTACTGCCCTTGAGTCTGAAGATATTAGGCTGCTCCTGAGGTGCTTGAGAGGGGGTGGGGTAGCCTGAGCAGTGGAAGGCTCAGGTAAGAGTGTGCTCTGCCTGGCTGACATCTGCCCCTCCACCCCCAACACACACATGCACATGACCTTGCCTTTTTGCTTCCGGCTGGGACTCAGACCCATCATTAGACGTTGAACTTCCTCATCCCTCTCCATGCAGTCTTGGAAGGCATCATCAAAGTCCAGAGCAAGTGCATTTGAATTCTTTGCCTGGCAGCAGACCTGTTTTCTTGTGTTTAAAGAGATTGTTAGAAATTCCTAAATTTTGGAGCTGTGTTTTTACCGGGTGGGAGGAATGAGTAGAAGAAGCTCCCAGTGGATTAATTTATTTGTATTTTGCTCTAACTCCTGGCATTTGGAAAAGGCTTGAAGATCTTATTAATGTTTGCTATTTTTGATTTGCTTTGGAAGATGCTAGACTAAACCACAGAGTCCTGGAAAATAGACTTGTTATTTTCCTTTTCACAGGTGCCAGTTCTGGAACTATTTCCCCCAGTGTCAAGGTGGCCGGTCCTCAGCTCCAGTGCTACCACTTGTCACCACCCTCACCCCAGCAGACATTGCAAATAGATCCCAGCACTGTCGCCCGCTAAGCCCAGAGATGGCCCCAGATCCTCCCAGCACAGTCCTCCGAGACCCGCTACTTTTTGATCAGAGTTAATGCAACCTAATTGCCATCCTTGCTCTAAAACTTGTTAATATTTAACATGCCAGTAAAGTAACTTTATCCGAATCATTGCAGAATTCCGATAAAGATGCTGCCATCTTCTGTTCTAACTCTTACTATGCTGCTATGCAACTCAAAAATCGTCAGTCTCCAAACTCCTTCACTTGCCATCAGGGTCCTCCAGTATTTGACACTCTCACTCACCAGGAGTAATGCCTTGTAAACCTTTATCAACCCTTGTGGGCAAAATTCTAATCAGGCTCCCAAGATTCTTGCCTCCATGGTATATATGCTCCATGTCATCCTCTCCCCTTGAGTGTGGGAGAAATCTTTGAATAGACATAGGTTACTAATCAGTTGACTTGGAGTTCAATCAGCAGAGTTATCCTGCCTGGGTGGGCCTGTCCTAATTAGGTGAACTTTTAAATGGAGAGAATGGAACCTTCCAGAAGTCAGAGAGATTCTCCTGTTAGCCTTGAAGAAGTAAGCTCCCATGTTATGCGAGGGTCTACAAAGGAGGACGCGACAGAGACAAGACCCTGAGAGTGGCCTCTAGGAGCCGAGAGTGGCCTCTAGGAGCCAAGAGTGGCCCCTGGCTGATAGCGAACAAGAAAATTGGCACCTGACTCATACAAGCAAGGAACAGAGCCCTGCCAACAACCACATGAACTTGTGAGAGGAGCTCGAGAGAGGAAGACTTTGATTTCAGCCCTGTGGGGAGAATCCAGCTAGGCTGAGCCCAGACTTCTGACCCACAGAAGCTGTGAGATGATACATGTTTGTTCTTTCAAGCTGTTAAGTTCATGGTGATTTTTTTATATAGCAGTAGGAAACTAACACTTCCCTCTCCTCAACCCACATGCAAATCCTTATTATTATCCATACCCAGGCAAGTTTTCCTACCTTTGGGAAAACTTTGATCAGAGCCTTTTTTCATGCTGGGAGTCTTTTCTCATCTCTGTGCCTGAACCATACTCAAATATCACCTCCCCTCTGAAGCCTCATCTTAGTAGACCTAGACATATGTTGCCTGGTCATTTCTGTAATGCCACAATTATTTTTCTTTGCTTGGGCCTTGTATCGTCAAATGCCCCAAGCACTTGTTTTTAGCTCCCATCAGACTACAGGCTTCCTTGGGGAGACTGTGTCTACCTCATCCTTGTGACCCATTCCTACCTAACTCCCCACACTTGTTGACACACATTTTAAGCCTTTGGAAACAGGTGAAAAAGGCTGCTGATTGAAGTTGAAGTCCATTTCCACAAGGCTTCTAATTTGCATTAATATTTATCACCTGGTAATTAACAATAATGAAGCCCTTTCATAAGGTCCATCATTGACAGTACAGAAAGTAAATACATGGCTGCCATCAATCACTGAAATCGAGGCCAGATTCATCTAAGAAATGAATTTGGGGTTATGAGAAACTACAGAAGAAATATTTGAGGGAGGGCGTGGTGGAAGACAAAAGTTAGGTTCTTTATGAATTTGGGGTACCTGGGTGTCAATCAGGTGTTCATTCATTCCTTTCCCACCTCATCCTCTGGTCTCAAATTCAAGTTCCCTGCCACCTAGAAACATGTGCATCTGACCCCCTGCTGCATGAGTGCTGCTCTTTGAGGCAGTGTTGTTCGATGAGTAAGCAGAGGGAAAAGCATAATACATGAGAAACTACCATAGAACATTCATCCTGAAGACCCAGAGAATGAGAGAGAATGAGTAGTCCTCTGAAAATGATTTACTACTGGCAACAGAAGAGGAAATTAAAATGCTATTTAGCATCCTCCATAGAATACTGAAGGAGACCATTATTTTTTGAAGAAGCAGATGAAAGCCATAATGCTTTACATTATTATTATATTTACATTACATTACAAAATGACAAGAGAATCTCATACAGTGAGAGAGAGAATGAGAGTGCAGAATTGTGAGCAAGATAAAAATGCCCAAAGAAGGGTCCTGGGTGGCTCAATCATTTGGGCAACTGCCTTCAGCCCAGGTCCTGATTTCAGCATCCTGGGACCGAGTCCTGCATCAGGCTCTCTGCTCAGCGGGGAGTGTGCTTCTGCCACTCTCTCTCCCTCTGCGCTCTCTCTCTCTCTCAAATAAATAAATAAAATCTTTAAAATAAAAAAGAATACCAAAACCAAACTAAAATCTTCATCAGAGGCAAGAAGAAAGCAAAACTGACAAAAGAAAACTGAGTGAGTGTCAGAAAGAACAAACCTGAGCCACACTACCAAGATGAAGAGAATAAAACAATGAGATAGTGTGGCAATGCAGGTCCGGCTGAAAAAGGTCTGAGTTTATAGATCTGAATAGTTTATCACATTTTAAGCAAAACTATGGAGAAGAAGTACTCAAATTGGCCTGCATACTGATTTTAAAAAATTATAAACATCTGTAAAGAAAAACCAGATGATTTAAAATAGAATGCAAATCAGGTCACCTAAGTTCTTCTGGACAAACCCGAATGTCAGAAGACAATGGAACAGCATCTATGGAATTTGCAAGGAAAGCCTCGAAAATGATATTGCACATGGTTAGCCGGGTGGATTTGCATATACGAAGCTTTTGGGACAGACTCCAGTATGCATGTATGCAAGAGCTCCAACAGAACTCAAAGAAAAGAAATGCACATTTACCTAATATTTATTGAACATTTTTCATGTGCCTGGCACACTTCAAGGAACTGGGGTTTACAATGACAATTGAGGCAGATGAAGTTCCTGCCATCATGACACTTACATTGTAACAGTAACAATGGAAATATGCAAATAAACAGATATATGGCATACTATCCAGTAGATAATGCTGTGAGGATAAAGAAAGTGGAAAAAGGTGATAAAGAATGACAAGGATTGGTATTTTAGATAGTGTGGCCATTAGAGGACTTGTCTGAGAAGGGCAAGCTAGAGAGTAAATAATGGTGCAAACCAAAGTCATGGAAACGGCACATGAAAGACCAAGAGAGGGAAACTTGCTCACCATGGTTGGGGAAGAATTAATGAGGCCAGGATAGTTGAGCAGAGCTGGAGGATAAGAGATGTAAGAGATGAATTTGGAGAGAAAGTCATGGGGTAGATCAAGTGGGGCCTTGACACTGGGATTTCAAAGTCTGGATTTCATTTCAGACACAATGGAAACCATTGTGTGGATTTTGTCTAGGGGAGTAATATGACCTGACTTATGTATTGAAAAGATCACACGGGAGTTGATGTGGAAAATTAGACAAGGAGAGGGGAAGGGTCCACTGGAGGTGGGGAACCCGATCAGGAAAGCCACTAGAATAGCCCAGGTGGCCTAGGCTGGTGACTTTGGTCAGGGTGTCAGATGCAGAACCATTACAAAATGAATGAGTTTTAGATATATTTTTAAGGTGTTTATTGATGGGTTAGATGTCAGGTATGTGAGGAAGAGAAGAATCAGTGAGGACACTAAAGGGCTTGGCTTGAAAAATAGATAAATGGAGGTGCCATTCTGAGATTGGGATATTGGAAAAGGAGCATAGAAGAAAAAAAAATCAAGTTTCTGTCTCAGACTTGTTAAATTTTAGATGGCTGATTTTAGGTCGTCGGTTTTGCCTACTGTAAGCTAAACCCCCATATTTCTGTGGCTTAACACAAATTTGTTTCTCACTCATTAAGCCAATGCAGATAGTCTTGTTTGATGAGACTTTCAGTGGGTGACTCAATGATCTGGCTCCTTCCTTCTGTGGCTCTACCTTCCCCTTGGGCTGCCCTCCACTGACAAATGAGACACAGAACTAGTAACATGGCAGCACCTAGATGCGGGGAGGGTGAAGGATGGGAGAGGAAGGCTTTAGCCAGGTAGCTGCTTCCTAGCTGCATGCAACTATGCTAGGGAAGGAGACACATGGATAGTGGACCGTTACTCACCTCTGCTGTAACAACCAAGTGACGATACTGAGTGCCTGGTAGGATGCAAGCACCCCAGTCAGGGGCAGGACAAGAGTCAAAGAGATCCACTTCTGAGGGTCAGTAGCATGTCTGTGATAAATGGCAAATAAAGCCAGGGAGAGTGGATTCAATCCTTAGGGCAAGGGGCCACAAACTACAGGTTGCAGGATGGCCATCTTGATCCACTGAAGTTGTGGGGGGACACACCTGTGCTCATTGTTTCTCGGATGTCCTTGGCTGTTTTCAGACTACAAGGGCACCACTCCCCAGAAAAAAGAACTGGGAATTCTTTTTTGTGTGTCCTTCTAGAAGGTTTACCTATGTCTATCTGTCACCTGTCATCCATATATCTTTTTACCCACTATCGTACAAATACATGCATCAACATACAAAGGGATGAAAAATATTTGTGTATACATTTATCTGGGACATATATGCATACTTTTTTAGATTACTTAAAATGGTTGCACTATACACATTGTTTTATAACTTGGATTTTTTTGCATTTAATATATTTTGAACATTTTTTGCATGGCAGTGTATAGAGGTCCCTTCTCTCTTTCTCTCTCTGTCTTTAGTCGCTGCCGAGTATCCTGTTTTATGGATTTGCCATAAAGCAGTCCTCCATTAATTGGCAATTTGATTATTTATTTATTTATTTTTCTCCACCCCCCATGCTGTCATGAACATTGTTATCCTTTTTTTTTTTTTTTTGAGCACTAATACAAGTCTAGCTGCAAGATAAAGATATTGAAAGGTAAATGGCAAGGTCGAAGGGTATATACAATTTTAATTTTCATATTTACTGACTATTTGCCCTCTGAAAAAGCTGTGCTAATATGCCTTCCCATCAACAGTGTATGAGAGGGTTTGTTAGTTTTAAAACCATTTAAAATTAGGAAGGATTTGAATATGATTATATAGTAATATGTTTTCGAGTAAGTAGAGCAGTCACCATATTGTGCATAGGACTTTGACTTTGATTCCTTTAGAATAGGATCCATAGTATATAATCTTTAATATTCTGTATGTATCTAATGTGAATCTTACTTGACTCAAAGAAGCATTTTATAAGACATTTAAAAATTTGAATTGGGCCTTACACAGGACTGCATGACTCATATTGACTCATGAAATCATATTGATAAACTAGCTCACTTTGCCTCTTACCATGACATACATAAAAAGATATATTGAATATATCTGTCATGTGATAGAGGAAATGTTTTCTATTAAAAAATGTCTACCACACTTCTCCCAGGTTCTGTGGCAATGCAAATTTTGTATTATGGTTCTTCGTACATTTTTTTCTTGCAGCTAGATCTTTATTAAAGTCAAGGAAAGGCTGTGCTTTTCATGTTATAAATAGGCATCATAATTATCTAATGCAACTACTCCAAAAATCAGATTAGTAATTAGCTGGACCAACTGATTGGTATGACTTCCTGGATGTGGCTCTTTAATGTTGAACATTTACTTTGTGCTTGAAGGATTTGTTTGTGTGTTTCCTATGTGTGATGAGAGCTTTTCAATAATTAGCTCCTAAGGGATGTCGTATTCCAATAGTTAAAGAATAATTACAGCCTTATGAAAAGTGAAATGACTTCGGCTTCCTTTTGTTGTGGTTTAATTGTATGCAACAAGTCTAGGAGGCATCTCATTTCAAATGGTGATAGTGAAGATGTAGCTTTCATTAAAAAAAAAGTGTGAATATCGCAAAGTGGCAAATTGATATAATTTTGAAAATAAACAAGCAAACCACCCTATTAAAACAGGCCTTGTGTTATTTCATTAGTTCATAATTTTGATTACAAATTAAACTGTGGCAGAGTGAGAAGTTGTAAGGTTATAACTACAATGAGGTGGAACTTAAAAAAGTTCACATCAAAAGGGGCATCAGCTGGGAGAGAGGCATTGTAATGGACTGCTAATTAGTGCCAACCACAAAAATGAAGACAAGTAGAATGACAGGCCAGTTCTCACAGATCATACAATCTGGGGGAGAAGTGAGAGTCAAACACTAAAAAGAATATTATTTTTTCAGTGTCCTTCCTTTTATTTTTGAAAATGTAGCTTTTTGAGGAAAAAGAGAAGGTTGCAAATCCAAGTGTACCAAGGTATCTTCTTCACTCTAAGCTCATGAGAGGTGATAAAAGGTGCTATGTTATACAATATCAGTCAGCTCTTGCTGCAATAACACTGTGTAACAAAACAGCCCAAAACTCAGTGCCTGAAAATAACAAGCATTTATCTGGCACCCAGAGGTCTGCGAATTGGCCACAGCATGGCTGGACCAGGCTTGGACTCCAGGATCCAGGCTGTAGGTCGGGCTTAGGTCTGCTTCATCTATCCTCTTTGGATCGATGGCTGCCTATAACATGGTCGTCTCACAGAGAAGAGAAGTGGAAGAGCCAACCCAAAAGGCATGAGGACACAAGTTTCTGCTAGGTTAGTGGTAAATTTCCATTTGCCAAAGCAAGTCACATGGCACTGCCCAAGATCAATGAGTAGGAAAGTGTGCTCTGCCCACAGCACGATATGTGAACAATCAGTTAGATGATCATAATATCACATGTCGATCATCATGGTTGATATTATTTCCCCCATTGACAAAAATTAAGATCGTCCCACATTTTTTGATATATATACACACCCATCTTCTATATCAGGCCATGCTTAATTGAAAGTGTTCAAGAAAAGGAAATATGATGATCCCATTTTACTTGCAGCACTAAAGGTAACAAGACATAGTAAAAACCCATACATCTTGTGCAGTGAGGTCTGGGACAATGGAAACTTGAAGCCGAAAGAGTTAAAGGAATATTTTCCTTCTGTCCATCTCAAAAATCCTCTAGGCCAAATGTGTGACGTGAATAGTAGACTTGCTTTGAAAACACTAGAGCTTTGCCTAAACTTGCATTATTTTTCATGCAAAGTCTCTTCTTTCAAGGCATCCTGTGAGACAGTTTATCCCAGCACTGATGAAATTAAGAATTCCCAGAGCTATGGCAGCCTTGTTGAAGTCAGACACCTTGGACATTGTTGAGCTAGGGTATGGTTTGGAAGGAGGAATAATATTGTAGAACCTTCTTGGCCAAGTGACATCACCCATTTCAGAGTCACTGATCTGTGATTTTGAAGCAGATCATGGAGGAATTCCAAGCCAATCTGTGTTCCTTCATCAGGTAACTGGAGAAGATGAGAGATGGTTTTTCGCACAGCTCTGTTTTGACCATTACATGATGTCAACAAAGAAAACCCACTGCTTGTGAACTTGTTTTTGGAAATTGCCACATCCCTGGAAATGGTGAAACGTTGCCTGAAAGAAATTCCACAGTATCTGTGTGTAGCAGACACCGTCTGTGCCCTGCCGGCATCTCCTTGACGCTCACTGTCCCTGCATTCTGATGACTTCTTGCTGTAAACACCTGCCACTCTCTGCCTGAGCATATTTTCTGGCTGCTGGAGTAGGCTTGGCCCATGCACCAGACAGGCTGCAAAGGCTGGAAAAGTGAGTGTCTCCAGGGGAGCAGCCTCAATCAGTGATGGCTGAGCATTGACGTTTAAGCACCCGAACTTCCTGCCCCCTTGCTCAGGACAATTCTGAATCACATCTTCCAGTCTTTTCCAGGATTTACAGAGCCCGAGTGGCCCACTGCACTGCCCCCTGCTCCATAATGCACTCTGTATTGTCTTCTTTCCATTCCCTGACTCACTTCCCCACTCTACTACAGGTGCTTCCTGGGATCACCTCCAAAGTAAACTATTTGCACTCAAATCCCCATGTCAGGGGCTGTTGGGGGGAAACCCAACCTAACACACTGTACACCTGCAAAGCTTGACATTTCATCTGGTTTTGCTACTTGGTGAATAAAAAAAGCTCTGTTCATTATCCTAACTGTCTGCTTTTTTCAGAAGATTCTGCGAGTGTCAAAACAGTCTGACAACAACGCTGACAGGCATCTGGTCAACCGCACAGAAGCGTCTCTATGAGATCAGAGCCAGGTCCTGATTCCCCACCTTTCCAGGGAGCTTGTCAGAAAGTGGGAACAGACTGTGAAGCCTTGCTCCAGCATCCTGAAGTTGCCTGGTGTCCAGGGACAAGTTTTAAGGTGTTTGATGGACTTTTGGATGGAAGAGAAGTGCCTATTCTCAAAACAATTAGGAAGAATTTCTTTATGTTTCAGCATCTTTGGCAGACTTTCTTTCTTTCTTTCTTTCTTTCTTTTTTTTTAAGCCAAATAAACAGGATACATCTTTCCATTCAGTATTGTACCATCCTTGATATGGAAACTGTTGGAAATAAGCTCTGAGCCCCTCAGACTTCAGACTTCTCTTCTAGATGAGGGTACTGGTGGTGGAGAGTTTACGTATTGCCTTGATTTTAAGCTGTAATCTACTGTAAGATGTGTCCTTACTTTAGTAGCAGTTTGAGGGAAGGAGGAGACACAGTCTACATCATTCGAGCTCCTTGGCTCTAAGAGGACAAAACCTTGTGCAGAAATTTTAACATGTACATCTGAGAATGAAGGAATTAGGGGGTGGAGTCTGATCAGTGTTTGAGGAATGACTTCACAGATACACCTGATGGTGGCCAATCCTTGTTAGTTTGGGGGCAGGTAGAAGTGATGGAGAGGTTACAGTGGGTTTTGACATTTTCTTTTAAAAGATTTTTTTTTTTAATTTGACAGACAAGAGAGCACTAGTAGGCAGAGAGGCAGACAGAGAGAGAGAGGGGAAAGCAGGCTCCCTGCCGAAGCAGAGAGCCCAATGTGGGACTGAATCCCAGGACCCCAGGATCACGATCTGAGCGAAGGCAGCGGCTTAACCCACTGAGCCACCCAGGTGCCTGGGTTTTGACATTTTGTTAAGCTCAGGCATCCTTAAGTCTGAAATGTATAACCTTCAGGCTGCCTCCAATGGTGTCAATGAGACAGAAGCTGACACAGATGACATCTGTGACTTGATAAAGGAAGTGATGTAAAACACATTCCATCGTCTTGGCGAATTCTGGCATTTCTCTGACTAGCCACGGGTCCACCTGGCCACAGGAGCCATGGGGATTCTGACACCGTTTGTCACTGTTCATGTTTGTGCAGCAGCCTTGCAGCTCTTACTGCTTTCGGAATGAAGAAGAAATGAAATAGGTCGCATGTCACCGATGACCACATTGGATCCACGCATTCACCGTCTCAGTCAATCCAGACAAAAGAACCTTCTGATGGAAATTTACTTTTGAGCAGAATGAATGTTTATTTTTTTGCTGGCTTTGGGAAATTTGTATCTATTTCCTTTTGAGGGAGGAGGAAGTAGCCATTCATTTTTATCTGGAAAAAAAAAAAAAGACTGAAAGACAAAACTGTATGGAGATCGATTTGATTGATGACTCTATGAGAGGCGTATATTTCCTGTGCTATAAATGAATTATATGCAAACTACCACAACTGAACCAGGAAGAAATAGAAAGCCTGAACAGACCCATAACCAGTAAGGAGATTGAAACAGTCATCAAAAATCTCCAAACAAACAAAAGCCCAGGGCCAGATGGCTTCCCGGGGGAATTCTACCAAACATTTAAAGAAGAACTAATTCCTATTCTCCTGAGACCGTTCCAAAAAATAGAAATGGAAGGAAAACTTCCAAACTCATTTTATGAGGCCAGCATCACCTTGATCCCCAAACCAGACAAGGATCCCATCAAAAAAGAGAACTACAGACCAATATCCTTGATGAACACAGATGCAAAAATTCTCACCAAAATACTAGCCAATAGGATTCAACAGTACATTAAAAGGATTATTCACCACGACCAAGTGGGATTTATTCCAGGGCTGCAAGGTTGGTTCAACATCCGCAAATCAATCAATGTGATACAACACATTAATAAAAGAAAGAACAAGAACCATATGATACTCTCCATAGATGCTGAAAAAGCATTTGACAAAGTACAGCATCCCTTCCTGATCAAAACTCTTCAAAGTGTAGGGATAGAGGGCACATACCTCAATATTATCAAAGCCATCTATGAAAAACCCATCACAAATATCATTCTCAATGGAGAAAAACTGAAAGCTTTTCCGCTAAGGTCAGGAACACGGCAGGGATGTCCGTTATCACCACTGCTATTCAACATAGTACTAGAAGTCCTAGCCTCAGCAATCAGACAACAAAAAGAAATTAAAGGCATCCAAATCGGCAAAGAAGAAGTCAAACTATCACTCTTCGCAGATGATATGATACTATATGTGGAAAAGCCAAAGGACTCCACTCCAAAACTGCTAGAACTTGTACAGGAATTCAGTAAAGTGTCAGGATATAAAATCAATGCACAGAAATCAGTCGCCTTTCTCTACACCAACAACAAGACAGAAGAAAGAGAAATTAAGGAGTCCATCCCATTTACAATTGCACCCAAAACTATAAGATACCTAGGAATAAACCTAACCAAAGAGACTAAGAATCTATACACAGAAAACTATAAAGTACTCATGAAAGAAATTGAGGAAGACACAAAGAAATGGAAAAATGTTCCATGCTCCTGGATTGGAAGAATAAATATTGTGAAAATGTCTATGCTACCTAAAGCAATCTACACATTTAATGCAATTCCTATCAAAGTACCATCCATTTTTTTCAAAGAAATGGAACAAATAATCCTAAAATTTATATGGAAACAGAAAAGACCGCGAATAGCCAAAGGAATATTGAAAAAGAAAGCCAAAGTTGGTGGCATCACAATTCCGGACTTCAAGCTCTATTCCAAAGCTGTCATCATCAAGACAGCATGGTACTGGCACAGAAACAGACACATAGATCAATGGAACAGAATAGAGAGCCCAGAAATAGACCCTCAACTCTATGGTCAACTAATCTTCGACAAAGCAGGAAAGAATGTCCAATGGAAAAAAGACAGCCTCTTCAATAAATGGTGTTGGGAAAATTGGACAGCCACATGCAGAAAAATGAAATTGGATCATTTCCTTACACCACACACGAAAATAGACTCAAAATGGATGAAGTACCTCAATGTGAGAAAGGAATCCATCAACATCCTTGAGGAGAACACAGGCAGCAACCTCTTCGACCTCAGCCGCAGCAACATCTTCCTAGGAACATCGCCAAAGGCAAGGGAAGCAAGGGCAAAAATGAACTATTGGGATTTTGTCAAGATCAAAAGCTTTTGCACAGCAAAGGAAACAGTTCACAAAACCAAAAGACAACTGACAGAATGGGAGAAGATATTTGCAAACGACATATCAGATAAAGGGCTAGTGTCCAGAATCTATAAAGAACTTAGCAAACTCAACACCCAAAGAACAAATAATCCAATCAAGAAATGGGCAGAAGACATGAACAGACATTTCTGCAAAGAAGACATCCAGATGGCCAACAGACACATGAAAAAGTGCTCCATATCACTTGGCATCAGGGAAATACAAATCAAAACCACAATGAGATACCACCTCACACCAGTCAGAATGGCTAAAATTAACAAGTCCGGAAATGACAGATGCTGGCGAGGATGCGGAGAAAGGGGAACCCTCCTACACTGTTGGTGGGAATGCAAGCTGGTGCAACCACTCTGGAAAACAGCATGGAGGTTCCTCAAAATGTTGAAAATAGAACTACCCTATGACCCAGCAATTGCACTGCTGGGTATTTACCCTAAAGATACAAACGTAGTGATCCGAAGGGGCACGTGCACCCGAATGTTTATAGCAGCAATGTCTACAATAGCCAAACTATGGAAAGAACCTAGATGTCCATCAACAGACGAATGGATCAAGAAGATGTGGTATATATATACAATGGAATACTATGCAGCCATCAAAAGAAATGAAATCTTGCCACTTGCGACAACGTGGATGGAACTAGAGGGTATCATGCTTAGTGAAATAAGTCAAGCGGAGAAAGACAACTATCATATGATCTCCCTGATATGAGGGAGAGGAGATGCAACATGGGGGGTTAATGGGGTAGGAGAAGAGTAAATGAAACAAGTTGGGATTGGGAGGGAGACAAACCATAAGTGACTCTTAATCTCACAAAACAAACTGAGGGTTGCTGGGGGGGGGGGGGTTGGGGGAGGGGGGGGGGGGGTTATGGACATTGGGTAGGGTATGTGCTATGGTGAGTGCTGTGAAGTGTGTAAACCTGGAGATTCACAGACCTGTACCCCTGGGGGGGAAAAATATATATGTTTATAAAAAATAAAATTAAAAAAAAAAGAATTATATGCACACTTTCGCATGGATGTGCTTTTTCCAGAAGTTCATAGATTCCTTTCGACTTTTCAGTGAGATTGCAGCCTCCAATACTTTATTTTTTTTTTGGATTATTCATTACTGATTTTCTTTGGAAACTAAGGCTTGTAGAAGTTTATTTATTTATTTATTTATTTGACACAGAGAGAGACAGCGAGAGAGGGAATATAAGCAGGTGGAGTGGGAGAGAGAGAAGCAGGCTTCCTGCTGAGAAGGGAGCCCAATACGGGGCTCATCCCAGGACCCTAGCTAGGACCATGACCTGAGCCGAAGGCAGATGCTTAACCACTGAGCCACCCAGGTGCCCCTAAGGCTTACAGAAGTTTAAGTGATTTATTCCACTATGGATATAAAGAGAGCTACTTTTGAGGTTATTTATTTTTTATTTTTTATTTTTTTTAAGATTTTATTTATTTATTTGACAGATCACAAGTATGCAGAGAGGCAGGCAGAGAGAGAAGGGGAAGCAGGCTCCCCGCTGAGCAGAGACACCCCCCCCCCCCACCCATGCAGGGCTTGATACCAGGACCCTGGGATTATGACTTGAGCCGATGGCAGAGGCTTTAACCCACTGAGCCACCCAGGCGCCCGAGGTTATTTTTTTAAAGTGTATTTTTTTCTTGAAGAAGAAGAAGTTCCTCTGGGGCTGTTGATTTAACTTTATTATCCTAATAATCCTTAGCACACTTCATATACAGCAGAAAAGAAGAAAAAGTTTTTTATTTGGTCCAGTCGCAAACGCTCTCACTTAATAAATTAAGCCTGGTAAGGTTTTGGTACATGAGTCTTCTTTTTTACTTTTGCGTGAATTTTAATTCCAATCTGTTTCCCTGTAAACAGTGGATAATCTTGCAGGAATGTTCTCTCCTTGCTTAGGGATGATTTGCCTTTTCTGCTCCAGTGTCTCCCCTTGCCTCCACCCTCTCTCCAAAAGTCTTCACATATTTCTTCTCCTTCAGAACTTATATAAATATATGTTTCTTTGTGATGCTAAAAACTAATCTTTGTTTTTTCAGGCTTTTAGAAGGGATACTTACCTTAATCCTCTTAGGTTTGTGTGCCTTGAAGTGATAACATTTGGGAAGTTTCAAGTTTCAAGGAGCCAGGCTCTCCTAGGACCTGGCTGGGGGGAGCTTCTCTGAGATTCCTGTCCTATCAGCCTTGTGGGGAGCATTTTAAAAAGACGTGTGCTCCCACTATTGCTCTGTGCTTGGATATCTACCAATGCCTTTAAAGAAAAGAGCAGAAAAGAAAAGAGAGGGGTGTGGCCGGCAAGAAGAGCAGAGAGGACAGAGGAATTCAAATCACAATACATTGTTTCTACATTTCTACCCTTTACAGATAATTACTCTAATCAAGGAGGCCGTTTTTTCTTTCTTTTCCTTTTTCTCTCTCTCTTTTTAAAAAAAGATTTTAGAGGTCCACTTATTTTATTAAAAGACTGTATTCCCATTATCAGGCTTCTGCATTTAATAATAAACTGCAGTGTTTCTGATCTGGCATTCAAAGCTGTTTGTAAATCCTATATGTCTCCACATTACTGATCAACAAACCAGCCCTCAGCAAGTCGCCTTGATAAAGATCCCTCATTTCCCAGAGTATTTATTAAGCACCTAGCGCGGCCCAAGAGGTAGTGAGAGGTGCTGATACTGAGAGAGAAATTTACACAAAGCAACTGTCAAGATTTGTTTGTTTAAAAACAAAACAAAACACCTCCCTCTGGCTATTATTTGGGATTTAATGAAAGTCATTTATTGAATACTCAGGACCTGGTCTCCCTCGCCAGGATCTGAACCAATGTCTCCTGAATACAGTTCACTGGCCTCCAACCGCATCACAGTCATTTAGCGGAGCTGCTAAAAATGTGAGTTCTCGGGCCCCAGACCTGCTGAATTAGAATCCCTGGGAGTAGAAAAGAGGGATGTGCATTTCTAACAAGCTCCCCTCGCGGTTCTGCTGTCATTGAAGTTTAAGAACCACAGGTCCAGCTTCCCGACCCATCCCGGACTGTTTCCTCTCCAGGGTACCCGGTCTAGGTACCTCTCCCAGGTCCCTCTTAATCTCCAGGATGGCAGTGTCTCGAGGAGGCAGGGGATTGGCGGGGGCGGTCTAGACATCTCTTGATTTTGCCTGTTTTGGCATTGACTTCCCATACACTTCTGGTAATAGCTCTCAGATCTTCCTCTGGAAGAACCAACCCTTCCCTGCCCTTAATTCAAGGGATCAGACAAAATCCAGCATAGCCACGCCTCCAGCAGTGGTCTTGTGACCCAGGCCTAACCAAATGGCACATTCCGTTCCGCAGGCTCCAGGGATTGGTTGACTGGCGGACACGTGACTGAACGAATCTTGGGAGACTCGCTGGGGCTTCTGCTGGGAGAATCGAGGAAGAGAAGCTCTCTCTTTGCTGGGACTGCTGGCGCCAAGAGGGATGTAAGCCTGGAGCTGCTGGGGAGGAAGCAGGGGCTCTTGCCTCCATGGGGACAGGTTCTGCCTAAGAGTGTCGCCAGTGATAAAGACAGAGAGCTTAGCAACGCAATGGGAGGACCGAATGCTGCTGACCCTACTTGAGACCCTGGGTTCAGACGTACTTGCAGGCAGACCTGCCTCCGCGGGTAGATCCCCTTTTCTGTTCCTAACAAGTCTGACTAGGTTTCTGACATTTTCCCCAGAAAGAAGCCAATTACGGAGAGGAAATGAACAGGGGTTTTGGTGTGGGTCAGTCCTCAGACCTAGTGGTAATCAACAAAAATGAGTTAGATTTGGGGGTCTGGAAGCCCCTGAGGGTATGGGTGACTCTTGGGTTGACTCCAAGGTTTCAGGCTAAGTCAAGACTTGCGATATTCTGTGACATCTTTCTGAGCATGCGCTCTGTCAAGAATGAGTCCTTAAGGGGACACTGAGACAGAGTGCATTGGGGTCTTGTGGAAGATGCTAGACTGTGGTCATTATACTTTCATCAGCATACTCTCTGCAGACCCGATAGCATAAGTGTGACCTCTAGAGCTTGCCCAGCCCTTCAAAATTATCATGGCAGATTGCTCAAGTTATAATGACACCTACTTGAATTTGTGGGGAATAAAAACACACCCTGGAATCATGAACATAGAGAACAGTTTCAATAGGTGGTTAAAAACAAGGATTTTGAAGTCATAACGGACTCCACATCTTGACTGTATCAGTTGCTATCTGCGTGATCTGTACAACTTGTTTAGAGATTTTATCTATAAAAGAGGATAATAACGGCACTGTTGTATAGAGATAACTTCAAGAATTAAATGAGATAATACATATATAGTGCGTAGTGCAATGTCTGGTCCATAGTAATCAACAGTTAACCTCAGGTTCTCTCATTATGGACCGTTCTATACCTCTTGGACATTTAGATTCCTTCTAATTTTCCGTATGTTGATATGTTTCATAAATAGCTCCCCTACCACCCACCCTTCAGCCTAAACTTGAAGCTTTTTGCAGTAGGCGCTTCTGTTCACTAACTGTCATTGGCTCTAGGTTTTAGGGCCTCAATTTGCCTATCTGAAAAAGAGGGGAGAGGGAGGAGAAACAGCGTTGTTGGACTAGATGTTATGAATAATTTTGCTACTTCTAATATTTCTTCTGTGGCTCCAAGAACTCTAAGCACTTAGTAACTAACTAACTGGAAGATCCTAGGAAAACATGTCAAGTCTGTGTTGCTTAATCTCTAATTTTGTCAAGGGTATTTTAATATATACTTTTCTCTCTGCATGAGGAACTGTGGGTGTGACTGCAGGTATGAATTTGGCCGGGAATCAAAATGACTTCTACGGTGTGCTTTATGGTTTTACAGCAAATGCTATCTCTTGGTAAGAAAATTCTTTTGACGCTTCCAACCTAGGAGATAAATTGCATTTTTAAAATACTCAAAGATGCCCCCCATTTTTTTTTTCATTTCTTTGATGCACATAATTCTTTTGACTCCAGCCCAATTCTCACCTTTTGGCAAGTGACCAATTCACAGATTCCAAGCAATATTCAGAATGTATTCAGCTAAAACAAATCAAGTCCGACAGTTGTCACAGAAGCATTTAACCAAAATTACTTCAACATTTTAACAATGCCTGACGTTTACAGGGATGTCTTTGAAGTACAGAGCTCCCCAAATATTTAGTGTTAACAGTTTTAGACAGGTGTTTTGCCGAAGACATGTAAAGATGTGTTGAGTGAAGATTATTATTTTGCAGTGAGCTTAGCCTCTGGAAAAATATTTATGTCTTAATTGGATGGAATTCCACCTGTCATTTTATCAAACGCTGTGCTTATGGTCCATTCTGCTTAGAGTCCAAGAAAAATGAAAGTATTCTGGTTGTGAGAATTAATGCGACATATGTTTGAGCTTTGTGGAATCATTGCATTTGTTTGGTGATAATTACAAGAGAGTGTTTTAGGAACTTGAACTAGAGTTTGCAATTAGAATATACAAAATTGGGTCTGAAAAGCTTAAGAAAGAAGAAGCATGACAGAAAGTGTTACAAAAGCCCTGTTATAGCAAATCAAAGTTAGAAAACTGGAAAACCACTTAATTAAAAACTTAAAGGGACAAAGGAAATCGGCACACTTTCAGGAGCTTCTCTCATTCTAGGGATTAGTTTTCTTCCTGTCTGGTACATAATAAGTCCTCAAAGAGAAGGAACTTCCTGCTTTTCTCGCCCTTGCTTTTCCCCTCTTTGACTTCGTCCTATTTCCTTCTACAAGCTTCTTGGTTCATTTACAACATGATTTCAGCAAGTAATACAGAAGATAGAAACCAGAACTCAGCTGCTTTTGAATCAGTGTTTAGATTAGTGCAAAGAAATCTCCCTCCTTTGCTCAGGGAAGCTCCCCATGGGAGTGTGACTGACTCCATGATCTAGAGGAATGAATTTGGTTAACACTAAATGTATTCCTATATTCTATGTAAGCTCCAGACAGGTACTTGATGAACCTCAGCTGTGGGCGGGTCTCAGTGGGCTCCATTGTCACCTTAGAGATGGGGCCTCGAATGGAGAAGTGGGTCATAGATGAGGTGTTTGGAGGTGGAGGACAAGAGATTGTTGGAAGCACTTTTTGAACCTCTCATTTTGGGGGGCAGTATCCAAAAACCTAGGCACTGAAAGATCCAACTTCAAATCAAAAAGCAAAAATCTCACTTCTATGAGGTAGGATCTAAGGACGAATCCAAGTACAGGAATTGAAATGAAATTGACAATTTGTAACCTACCTGCTACCCATGTGTACTGAAACACTATTTGAATTAATACTTGTAGTTTTGAGTTACTGGTAGTTTAACTTATCTCTTTACCATTGATCTTACTGTGGTATGAGAGAGGGAATTAAGCATGGGCTGGGAGAATAAAGGCGAGTCAGGAAAACCACCACCTCCCCTGCTCTGCTTCTTGCTTCTGTTGTCCTTGACAGGTGGAAACATGTTTGAGAAGAAGTTGAGAGGCATTAACCACAGACTTGTTTAGCCACACTGGCCTTTACCTACATGAGCAGTGTTGGGAGTGTGATGGATTATAGATAAAAGCAGGGGCTATGGGAAGAACCCCAAGCTCTGGATCTGAATCCCGTCTGTCTCTTTGGCTCACTACAAGATCTGGACCATGGGGGAGACACTTAAATCTCTCTAAGCTTCACTGTCTTCATGTCTAAGGCTGGAGAAATAACAGTGCTAAATTCATGGGATCCTTACAGATAAGGCTTAAAAGATAAAGTGTATAAAGTGCTTAGAATACGGTTGAACACTTAATAAGCCCTCAGAATGGCGGTTATTATTATGATTAGTACTGTCAGTAGGGAGAAGCAAAAGGTAATAGAGCTCCTTCCTTAGTCACACATAAACTTTAGATACAGATACAGCGAACAGATTGGAACAAAGTGACACCAATGAGTGCTGTTATTAAGTGGGCATGGCATACCGAGTGTCTTACAAACAAGTTCACCATAGAAGGTGAACTTGAAGGACTCAAAAGAACTATGTCTGAGCAAAGATTCACAAAGCAGCCTGAGCCTGTAGTCTCCGTCAACAATCATTAAGGTTGGACACTGTAATCTGTCCTTGACAATGTTCCATAATATTGCGAGGGTGCCGGAATTCTCCTCCTTGTTACCAGCTGTTGGAAGGAGTGGGCATTTCTGATGGTTAGGTTTCCTGCTAGTTGGTGGCATTTCCTCCTTGTTCTTGCAGGCAACCGGGTATCCAACACTTTTAGAATGCTAAATAATACCAGCATAGTAAGGGTAAGCCCAGGGATCATCTTGCTGTTACTAAGACTTTTGGGCTTCATTCAGTAGACAAATTGTTTTGCTAGACAAGCCATGCTGTGCAGTACGTTCATCTAAAGGGAGAATTTCAGGGCGGGGGAAGTATTCTAAGAAGCTCAGTTCTTTTCTTGAAATGATTATCTCAAAACTAAAAAATGGTAGCCAATTATTACTTAACTGTTTCTGGAAAAAAAAAATTTGATCGGAGTGTTAATATTGGATAAGACCATAAGGATTGACTCCTCCAACTATGACTTCTTAGCCTCATTCAGATGTTGGCAGAGGTATCCTGTCTCCTGACAACCAAAAGTAATTGGCCTAATCCCGTTCTAAGCATGAGGAAGGTCCCATGACCTTCCTAACCTCTCAGGAGATTTTGGAGAGTAGGGAGTGGCCAACTCCTTGACTTGGTTTGGGGGGACATTTTTCCATCCCACATGACTCTGTTTTTTGTTTCTTTGTGTCATTCTGTAGACTCCTTCCATACTTCCATGCTACCCATCACCCCAAATCCTTCAGCTTGGCTATGAGACATAGTCATCTTGGTTTCCACCTTAAAACCCACCCATATAAGCCCTTCATATCCCCAGCAGATTTGGCTAAGTTTTGAGAAAAGAGAGGTGATATTTACATCACAGAAGAGAAGGCACCTTCAGGTGGGACCATAGGTATTCCTTAATGGCATTTGCCCCAGGACTTGGTGACTCTCCCTGTCCTTGCTCTGGAATCTGCCCCCCTTCAATTCCCTCATTGTTTCCACGCAGAGGAAAAGGAAATTGGACTAGACCACTACGAAATTTACCACATAGGCTTAGATGAGGCCCCATTTCTCCTCTCAGTCTTGAGGATGGAGTGGGGCATTTCATCGTCCAAGGTGTATTTCAATTCAGTAAACAGGGCCTAGGGCAGTGAAATGATTTGTACAGGTAAATGCCAGAGCCAGGACCCCAATATACAGCCAGGCTGGTGATATATGACCTTATTTCTGAGCCCCGTTATTGACACATGTACTTCCACAGATGGATCCAAAGGCACTAATTCCCACCAGTTCTCAAATCATTCAATGTTTCGCACTCAGCACTAAAACCCTAGTGAATGAAGCTAAGTTAATATATATAAGTTATATATATAAGTTAAATATATAGAAGATACTTCAGCATCTTGCTGTGCTCCCAGAATGTTGCTGCAACCTTCCAGTGGCAATGAACCTTCTTGGGGGGTCTGCTAAGAGTGAGAAGCCACATTGGGCTCTGTGCGGGGAGACCATGCGGGGAGAGGAGCTGTGTGTGGAACGTAGGCTCAAGGAAGATAATGGAGACCAGGTAAACGTAGTCCCTGCCCTCATGGGGCAACAGTAAATACACTTCCGGAAAATAAATTAGTCTGTGCAACTACCGCGTTAATGGCGGCCCTCACAAACACACACTCCCCTTGTAGGTAGTCTCAGCCAATGAAGATACGTGACAGCATAGATACGCAAGGAAAGGAATTCCAGTAGCATGAGCAGCTCAAGCAAAGGATATGGAGGTAGAAACATGAAAAATATGTTCAAGACTGGAATGTGGGAGGGAATAAGGAGGGTGAAAACTGGAAAGGTGAGTTTGTCTCCTATGATCAAGGGCGTTGAATTCTAGGTCGAGAAGTCTGGGCCATCCAGCTGGCCTTTGGAACCTCTGTCGGCAAAGAGTACCAGGGAACAGCATGTTGGCTATACATTTAAAGCCTGTGGAAAAGCCCAGCATTTTTCCTTGCCTCCTCTCTTCCTGAACGAGCTATTACTTCAGAAGTTGAAAGACATTCTGGGACATAAAAGATGTCTATAAAATGAAGAGAGAAGTTGAAAAAAGGTTTCTTCGCTTCGGGGGCTTTGGGTGGAAAGTTTGGCTGGCTTGAAACTTTTATGGACACAGAGACATGTTGGTGTCCCTTGATTTGAGTGAATTTGGGAGGAATTCTCCAAGATGTAATATGTTTACTGGCCCTGGAAGAGAAAAAGCTGCTTGACTGAGTCCCTTCGGTGAAATGGATGAAATGACTTTGAGCCTTTTACCCAGTGAATCAAATTTGGGTGGGTCACTTTCCCAGCTGCGACCTGCAGTGGGGGGAGGGGGAGGGGGTGCCACTGATGGCTATCAGCAGGGGGCTTCTGCTAGCTCCCTACATGGTAGGCTTTTGTGTGCAGGAGGAGAGGGAGCCCCAAGCACAGGGACAAGGTGTGGCTGATGGGCCCTGATAAACCCCACACAAAAAGCCCACTGTAGTGCTAAAAGGGTATCCAATGTAGCCCTTTAATTTTCTTGCTTAGAAATGTTTCCCCTCTTTTCATCCCCAGCCTTTATCTTAACTTCTAATCGGAGCAAAGCGGCAGCCTTTCAAATCGAACAAATAGGCTCCTCTGCCTGTGACAAGATGTACCTCATTTTCTCGGCAAGCCTTCAGCAAGGTCACACCTTTTTAATTTATTTTCTGTAAGAAAAATCTAGTTGCTGGATAGAACAAGGGCCAGATCTCGCTAGAGGTCATTTCTCCAGCTAGTCATAAAGTAGAATGGGATTAGAGCGGCCTAATATCCTCAGCCTCACCTTGCTGCCCCACCACCCCGCACCCCCGGGAGGGAGGCGACAGGAGAGGGGCTCGGGGACAGGGACACCCCCACGCCGATTGCTCTGTGCTCCGATTGTGCAGCCAATCTTGTCCCTTGTATTTATTGGTATTTCAAACATTACTTTCACTCTCCTAAGCACACTTATTTAAAAATGTCAATGAAGGAGCACCAATCAGGTTGTGTTTAACATTTTCTAATATAAATAAAGGACGGAAGATCCTTTGCTTATAATTTATTTGAGCTTTCTACTAACGTACCCTGCCCACCACCACAGCTTTAAAATTTTTCCATACACCTTCTTTTCTGCTCATTCAGAAATCCGAGTGAGTGATTTAACCCTGAAATAAAGGCAAAGTCATCATTCCTTGAATTTTGGTGTTTGGATAATTGGCTGGAATACCTAGCCCACCCTCTCTATATCCCCATAATTATTTTGTTTTGTTTTGTATTAAATAACCATAGTTATTGTGAAAGCAGTTACCATGTATGTTCCTATGTTGTAAACATGTAGAGAAACGTCTGGAAGGACATATATTAAATTTAATAGGAATTACTCTTGAAGAGGCAAGTAGGGGACAAGAGGAAAAGAGGGATTCCATATTTTAACCTACGACTTAAAAGTTTTACAGTAATAATACACTTATGTTAAATTTTTTTTAAATAACAAAAATGCCTTTCTTTTGATAAAAAAATTAAGAACATGATAGAAATAATGGCAGATAAATAGAAGTCATCTATATACTTACCTTCCAGGAAAAATTACTGATGACACTTCTTTTCTTCCTACACTTTCATCCTATATATTTCTCTACCCTCTTTTCCTTCCACTGCATTATATCGTGAGCGTTTCGTTTTATTAAACATTCTTTTAAAATAGTGCATTCAATACCTGTACAGTATTCCATCATATTGTGTTTACCTAATGTATTTCTTTAAGATTTTATTTATTTATTTGACAGAGAGAGACACAGTGAGAGAGGGAACAGAAACAGGGGGAGTGGGAGAGGGAAAAGCAGACCTCCCGCTGAGCAGGGAGCCCAATGTGGGGCTTGATGCCCGGCTCGATCTCAGGACCCTGGGATCATGACCTGAGCTGAAGGCAGACACTTAATGACTGAGCCACCAAGGTGCCCCATGTATACCTACTATATTAAGACATTTTCAAGCCTTCTTATTATCTGCAATTTGTGGCTATATTAAATGAAACATTTTAATAAACATATGTATATATATATGTACACACATATAAATATGTGCATATATGTACATAAGTGTATATGTATTATATATGTATATATGTGTGTGTATATAGGTTTGTATACACATATACAGCTGTTTGGATTCTATAACTCTTTGCTTACCAGGGTGTTCATTTTTGCTTACTGATTTGTAAACACTTTTTAGAGTTTAAAGATACTAACCCTCTGTATATAAGATATTTTGCCTCTTAATTTGATATCTACCTTTTGTTTTTAATTATGTGTAAAATATTATTACGTTTCTTCCATTTTTACGCATTCAAACCTGCCACTCATGCCCATGATGGTATTAACATTTGCCTTTAGGCTTAGAAACGTCTTTTCCCCCTAAAAACACATATCAACTTAAGAGTCGACTCAGGTACTTAACCTTTCACTTTTTACACAGTTTTGTATTGATTTGGATGTTATTTTTATCTAGTATAAGATATGAAGCAAAATTTCTTTTTTCTAAATAGCTAACTTGTTTTCCTAAAACTGCTGATTGCAATTATTTTCTCAAGAATTTGAAATTTCAGAAATCTGCGTTCTATTCCACTGATTTCTTTGTCAGTTCTTGTGTCAGAATGTGCTGGCTTAATAATTTAGTTTTATACTGTGTTTTTGTCAGTTTATTATTCATTATTCTTTTTCACACCATCTTCAATAGTCTTGCCCATTTAATTTATAGAAGAGTCTTTAAATTTCCTTGTCATTTAATACTTACCAATCAACATTTAGTACTTAACCAATATGATTTTTTATTGTGCAAATTAATAATGACTTTGATTATAATTGAATTAAATGTATAAATGGGAAATATTGACATCTTTGCAATATTAACTTTCCCATCCATGGACATGGTATGTCTCTTCATTTGTTTTTAAAAATGCTATGTTCCTCAATAACATTTATGGATTTTTTTTTTACATAGACCTCACGTATTGTGTGGTACATGTAGAGAAGGAAAGAAATGGGTGGATTGGAGACATTGGTAAGATATATAATTCACAGGCTTTGCTGGGAGATCAGTCATGGGGGGTTAGGGAAGAGCAGCTCCTAGATTCTGGGCTTGGGTAGGAGAACTGATGATGCTATTCACTAAGATAGGGAACATCAGAAGAGAACCAGGTAATGGGAAAAAATCCATAGTTTGGTTTCAGACATGTGACTTTTGGGAAGACTTTCTGCCATTCTAGTACACCTGTGCAAGTTAACATTTGGATGTGTACATTTGAAGCTCTGAAGAAAGGAGTTAGCAAGAAATCCAGGTTTATGTATTATTTACAAATGAGTGGTAATTAAAAATAGATATTGTCTAAAGAACAAGCGTGGAGTGATAAAAAAAAATAATAATATGCACAGAACTAAGCTTTAATGGCTGGGAAGAAGGTGTGGAGTCTGCAAAGGAGGTAGAGAGAGGAAACAGTAATTGTTAAGTCACCAAAGCTGAGGCATGAAAGTAACTCAATTATGTCTATGACCAATTGATTTTTGACAATGGTGTCAAGACCATTCAATGGAGAAAATATAGTGTCTTCAATAAATGACAATTGGATACATAGCTATAAAAGAATGAAGTTGAACTATTATTTCATACCATATGGGAAAATTAACTCAAAATGGATCCACCTAAATAAAAAAGCTAAAATCATAGAAGTCTTAGAAGAAAGCATAGGGGTAAATTTTCATGAGCTTTAATTTGGCAACACACCGTAGGTCCCCAAAAGCACAGACAACAAAAGGAAAAAATGGATAAATTGGACTTCATCAAAGTACAAAATTTATGCTTCAAAGGACGTTGTCAAGAACGAGTTAAGAAACCTATGGAATATGAGAAACTATTTACAGATCATCTATCTGATAGGTTTAGTACCTGCAATGCATAAAGAACTCTTACAACAATAACAACAAAATCTTACAACAACAAAAAGACAAGCGATCCAACTTAAAAGATGAGCAAAGGACTTGATAATGCATTTCTCCAGAGGAAATACGCATATGGCCAATAAGTACAGGGGAAGATGCTCAACATCACTAGTCATTCTTGTGACTTTGTGTATTCATCTCACCAATGTTTTTATTGAGTATTGTCTTTGTACCAGCACCTGGACATACGGCACTGAACAAAAGGAAGCAAAGAGCTCCCTCTCCCAAAGCTTCATTTCAGTAGGGGAGAGGACAAGAGAGAAGAAAAAATATAACTTAAAAAAATAGTGTGCCCCATGGTCACAAATACTAAGGCAAAACCGAGAAAGCAGGGCAGTGGGATGTGAGGGAAGTGTTGGAGTGGTGTTTGTTGAAGTGTTAGATGAGAGGACCAAAGAAGACCTCACTGAGAGGGTGCTTTTTGGAACACAGGCATAAGGAAGTGAGGAAGCTTTCTCCAGGAAGGATTCCAGGAAGAGGGAGCTGCAAGTGCAAAGGCCCTGTGGTGGGAATGTTGTGGTGTGTCTGAAGAACAGAAAGGAGGGCAGTGTGCTTAAAGCAGGGTTCAGGGGAGAAGTGAGTGGGCATTGGGTCAGAGCAAGAGCTGGGAACAATCCTGCAGACCGTGGAGTCCATAGGCAGGATGTCAGCTTTTGTTTTTCACCTTGTGTCTCCAGTTGGAATTTCCTTTAAAGATTTTATATATTATGTATGTATGTATGTATGTATGTATGTATGTATTAGAGACAGAGCATGCGCGAGAGAGGAAGAGAGAGAGCATGCGCACGTGCCTGCGCTGAAACAGACATGGGGGGTGGGGGTGAGGGAAGCAGCAGCAGAAGAGGATGGAGAGGGAAAAGGAGACAGAATCAGTGGGCTGCTTAACTGAGCTACCCAGGCGCCCTCCCCAGTTGGAGTGTGTATAAATTGATAAAACTTTAACGTTATTTTATTTCACTCTTGTTTAATGAAATACCGTTTGTGGACTGATTGCCAGTGTCATGTAAACATCTCCGTTCCTAACTCCTCTGCTTTAGACTTGATCACCTATTCTCCCCAGTTATGTGCACGCACACGCATACACGCACAGGTATACACGCTCACACACGTGCACGCACACACACATACACAATAACAAACATTTTCTATTTTATTGTTTTTAAAACGTAGCGTTGTTACCCACCAGCTGGCTGTGCTGTGCACATTTTTAAGTCCTCAGTTCTTTGGAGAAGGGGAGCGCTGTGGTTGACATGAGTGGGTGAGATGCTGATGATATGTTAGAAATATATTAAATATGAAAGCAATCCTTGTACAAAGGGATTTCCACCAATGAGTCTAAGGATGGAAACCAACCCAGAGGCAGATGGAGTTACTTAGGAGCAGTTAGAGAAAGAATTCAAAGTGCAAGCTGAAACACAAACCTGGATTAAACCTCACGAATATGAAGGAACTTTCATTATAAAGTTTGTTTTCATTTTTCCTCTCTCTCTCTCTCCAAATCCCAGCCCCAAACTGTATGTCTCCAATGAATAGGGAGCGAGTGTAATTAACTGAATAGAGCAGTAAAAGCAGAATTATGGGATACGGAAAGCATTTAAATATGATTCATGGGTTTGGAGCGATTGCAAACACGTGATAGATGCTCGGAAGAGGCCACGGAGAGATGGTGCTGAGAGCTCAGTGGGGAAATGACTAAAGCAGACACCCAGATCTCGGCAGTTCATATAATTAAAAGACGAAATATTTTATAAAGATGGGACAAGTAAGATTTCACCAGCACCACACTCTGTGCCAGCAGTCATTAAAACCAAACCAAAAATGCATGCGTGTTTTCTACCTGGGGAGCAGGATGTCTGCTTCTTCCCTCTGGAAGTCAGCACTGGAGGGCCATAGTGGGATACTGGGGTAGGAGTTAGAAGGCAAGTGGTAACCAAGTCCTTAGCTACACGGTGAGTGGAACCAGGACATAAGCTGGCATTTCACAGGAAGAAGACACCCCAAATCTTTGATGTTGCTTACCCTGCCAGCACCCCCAGGACACCAGTGTGGACATACTCTCATTGTGAAAGTTGAAACCATAAGGCTTCTTAAAGAAAATGTAGAGAAAATCTTTATAACATTGGGACAGGAGAGATTTGGTAGGATACAAAAAGAACTAACCATGAAAGAGAAGATATTGAAAAATCGAACAGCATTTAGAACTCTTCTCGTTGAAAGAAACTGCTGTGAAAATTAAAAAGCTAACCACAGACTGGGAGAAGATATTCACAAAGTATATATTCATAGCCACAATATGTAAAAAAAAACTCCTACAAATCAATAACAAGAAGACAAACCAATTTTAAAATGAGCACAACAAAACAAAAAGACTAAAAAATGACCCAAAGTGGCACCTGGGTGGCTCAGTGGGTTAAAGCCTCTGCCTTCGGCTCAGGTCATGATCTCAGGGTCCTGGGATCAAGCCCCACATCGGGCTCTCTGCTCAGCTTCCTCCTCTCTCTCTGCCTGCCTCTTTGCCTACTTGTGATCTCTGTCAAATAAATAAATAAAATCTTAAAAAAAAAAGAAGACCCAAAGACATGAGCTGAAACTTCAGAAGGGAAAATACATGAACGACAAAGAAGAATATGAAAAGGTCCTCAATATTATAATTTATCAGAGCAATACAAATTCAAACCAATGGGCTATCACTAACACTCAGCAGAGTGGCTCAACGTAGGAAGTATTTGTGAGCCACCATGGTCATCCTCATCTTCCACCTCCAGCTGGTGGCCACGTCCTGACTGATGTTTCCCCTTTATGTCTCCTGTGACTCTTTCCTTTGCTTCACACCCTTAGCTGCTGTCTTAGAACAGACTTTTTGCAATTCTTCCCTCTACTCTTGCAGCAGCTTCCTTACTCTTTACTTGATTGCCTGCTTTTCCTGGAGCCCACCCCCACCCCCGCCAATCCATTCCCAGCACCCTCATGATAAACACTGAACTCTTCATCACAGTCTCCAAGGCACTGCCCCACCTGCCTCTCCAGGTAGGCATATATTTGGCCACTCTCTTCACTCCAGCGGCAGAAGGGGCTTTGCTGCCTCCTGCCACAGGGACTTTGCATGTGCTTTTCCTTTTGATTGTCACACTTTACTCCTTTGTTGTTGTACTCATTGTTTAATGAGCTCCTACTCAAGCTTCTGATCTTGGTTCAGTTTTCAATCTGGGAAGCTCACTCTTACCCCCAATCCTGGCCTTCATCTGAACTGATTCAGATCCCTCCATTACCTTCATAGCACGATGGACCTCCCGTCTGCAGTATGTATCAGAGCTGTCATTTTATGTTTGCTTACTTGATAAGCTGCCACACATACTAGATTGTAGGCAGGGACGGTGTCTGTTTTCCCGTCTTTACACCCAGTGCTTACAGCAGTGCGTGGCTCCTAGGAGGGGCTCAGTAAGCATTTGTGGAGGCGCAGGATGGCTTGGCTACATGCTCAGACTCTGCGGCCAGACCACCCTGCTCCAAATCCTGAGTCTGCCACTTACTAGCCTGTGACCTTCAGTGAGTCACTTGACCTCTAAGTGCCGGGCTAGGTAAGAGGAGAGTGAGGGAAGTCAGCAGGGTGTAAAATGTAGGGAGATACTCGCTCTGGGGCCTCCCTCTTGTCCTGGTCTTGTCTCCATGCCTCGGTTTCCTTATCTGGGATAACAACTCTACCTGTGTCATGGACTCATAAAGATGAAATGATTTCATGGATGCAAAGTACTTGGACTGGTTCCTGACAGCAGGTAAATGCTGTTTGAGCTCGTGTCTTCGTTTTCGCAAGATTCAATGCCCAGTTCAAGCCCTTTCTGCTGCTTTATCGTCCCCTACAACTTGGCACCTCCCACCTTGGACCCCCACTGCCACTATCTGTGCCATGGGTACAGAGGTATGAGGTTCTCCTAACTGTTGGACAAGAGCCCCCCAAGGACATCGAAACTGAATAGCTCTTGCCCAAGCCCAGCTCCCGGCATGGAAGGTGCCAGCCCCCCCAAACAGGCTGAGTCAATATCTACTGATGATGCCTCTTGTTGAAAACCAAGTCCAAGGAGCCCTCGTGATTCCTGGAGTATGTGTTAACACAGAATCCCAGTTTAAGCGTCAGGATTTAAAACTGGTGGCAGGGGGTAGTGGAAGGAAGGTACAAATTCAAGCAGCATTCATACCCGGACTCAGGTATGAATTTGCTGGTGAACTTAGGAGTCCACAGCCCATGGAAGAGCAGAAATGCTCGGATAAGTGGACACCCCTGGGGCAAACCTTTTTGTTGTTATTGAATCCCTGGGAAGCTTATACACATAGTGGAGAGTAAGTCCAGCCTTTTTTTTTTTTTTTTTTTTTTTTTTGGTTTGAACAATCTACAAAACCACACACAGTCATCCCTTTCTGCCTCAGTGGCAAACAAGCCTCTTTTCTTTTTTTATTTTCCCGCTTGTCACTCCTGGCCTCTGTCTCCAGCTTCCTGCCGTCCATACCCGCACACAGGGAACACTGAAAGATCCCAGATTCCCAATCCCTCCAGTCCTGTCCTTCCAGAAGCTAGTTACCCTCACGTTCAACTTCCCTGTCGGCCAGCCCTGGGCCAAACTTCTCTCCCAGGTGTATGAGGCTGGTCATGAGGGAGCCGCAGTCCCGGGAAGCAGAGTTTCCAAGCCTGGGGATGCACACTCAGACTCGAGCCTGAGAATGGCCCTTCGCCTTTAGAACTGTAGAACAGTGTGTGTCTTTGTGTGGTGCAGGATGGGTCCATCAGAAGACCCACGTCTGGGGCCGCTGGCATGGTGACTCGTGCCCAAATACTGTTTATTTCAGGCTTGGTGGGAAACCGTGAAACTCAAATTTTAACACAGCTGGTCTCTCGTCTTTCTCCTGCATTTGCTCTTCCTCCCCTTTCTCTCCCACAAGAGAAACTGAGGCCAAGAATCTTCCCCAAGTAGTTTTCACTGAATAGAGGACAGGAGCTATTTGAGGGGCTTAGAGTCGCTCAAGTACCCACCCCCAACCGGGGCCCCACGCAGCATGGGGCAGTGCCCTCTTTTTGCGAACACCGACTATTCTCGGCCTCTTCCTCTATACAATTCCACCTGGTGTCTGCAAGGGGGAGAAAGCCAAGTGATCCAGAATTCTCTAACTCACCGGGAGATGAGTCCAGAACAGCCTAGAATGACATAAAATGGTACGTCTTACACGGCAGAGTGGATCACTTCCATTTGAGCTACAAAGGCTTCTGTGGCAATTATGATTTTATTCAAATCAATACTTCAAAGCGTGGAAATAGAGATGAAGGGTCCGCAAGCCAACACGCAGAATGGTGTGCAGAGCACTTTTCCAATAAATATGCAAGAGTGTGTCTGTCGCAGAATCTATGGCTCCCGTGAAGTCAGCATGAATATGGAAGGTACTTACCGCCACCCGCCGCAGGTGGATTGGCAATTTGTCAGCACACTAGCAATAGAACCGAATTCAGAGCTGCTTGGTGTTTGGCTGGTGTCATTTTTTGTGTTTTGTTTTGTTTTTCAGAATGCCAATAGAGGAAACTGCTTGTTTGGGTTATTTCTTTGGAGATAAAATTACACACATATTTTCCCCGAATGAAATCCAAGCAACTCAGGGAAACGTCCACCCCACCTTTCTCCAGCCCCACCACTTGTGCTGGGGTTCCTCATAGTCTTACCTTTCTCTTCAAAGGCCAGCCTACTTTGAGGGGCATCTTTGTTTCTTGCTCAGATCTGCCCTGACAACCAGCTCAGTTTTCCTCCAGGCTAACTGCCCCTCTCATGTCCTTAGCCACTATAATTTAATGGAGTCAACCACCAGCCTGTGTTTTGATTTGGCCCATCAGACAGTGCCATTCCTCTGGCTACAGTGATTTGTTCAGAGATAGGCCTGCTATAGAATTAGGGCCAATAAGAGTCAGGCCTGGGAATTTCTTTTAAGCTGTTTGGGGAAAAGAAACTTTCTCTTTCTGTCAGACTTGGAGCTATGAAGAGTGAACCTGGAACTGCTGGGGATCCACATGGAGAAAATTTGCTTGAGGGTGAAGCCAACGTGGAGGGAACACTAATTAAGAGGTGGTGAGAAACTGAGTCTTGATGATATTGTTTGAGCTGCTGGATCCAGCCATTCCTGAAGGTGGATATCTTAATTTTTTAACTCTAAGAACCCATTTAAAAGTTACTAATGAAAAAATTAAAATAAAATAAAAATTACTGTTTGTTAAGCAGTTTGAGTTGTATTTCCTGTCACTCACAACTGAAAAGCTTTGAACTGATAGGTCCTAAATCCCAGGAACATACATATTCTCTTCTTTCTAGTGCCCATGATAGATCGCTGAATCTAAATGGCTCTATAAGTCAAGATAGGTAATTATTTTCAAAGGAGAATGGGGTTTGGGTGCAGACAGAGGGCTCTGGATCAGCTTATCAGCATCCTGAAGTTCATCTCGCTCATCTGTGGCCTCTTCTCATCTTGCTCAGTCTCTACTCTGTGCTGTAGTAATACTTCATGCTTCCTCACTAGGCCCATCTTAGTTCTCTCTGGACAGCACTGCTTAGCCCAGAGGTGACGCCTGATGTCTGACTTCAGAGAAGCACTTAACTTCCTTAAGCCTCTGCCTCCTGGTCTGTAAAATGGACCTCCAATGGAGCTGTTTACTAAGGCTCCGTATTTGACAGTGGGAATGACCCATGGGCAGCCCTATGGCAACTGGAGAAGATACCAACATCACAAAACGAAGAAAAGTACTTTCTGTTTCTGCAGCTTAGTTAGATGCAGCTTAAACTTGAACCCAGATAGCCTGGGGTTCCTTCAGTGCTATGTCCACATCCAATATTTTCCATGAGGAAAGGAATCATCTAGTTCCTTCCAGTAAGAATACTACTCTTTGGCTGCTTCTATTGCATGTGTCCGTGAATCTGTGTTATTTCTGCAAGGATGGGAATGGGGGTGGGAGGGGGTCTCACTTTCATTTGCAATGTGTCACCGAGATGTCTCTGCTCTCCCAGCCACAGAGCCGCCCAAGAACTCTTGCGCCGAGTGTACACATCTCTGGAGCAAAACGAGTGTCTGAGTCCCGTGTTGGGGTTATGATCATAATCACAGCAAATAACCACTCTGCTATTTTGCTGTCGGTATATCCTTGTGTTTCAGCTGTGAGCTATCAGTTTTCCTATTACCCCCTAGTGCCATCCCGCCAGCACACCGGGTTCAAAATGGCACCACACAATGAGCTTTAAGGTTGTGTCTCCGCTGTTGTAGCAGATGTCACACTTGTCAAATAACACACGTGCCTTTTTAGCATCTCCTGCTGACTTCAGCCTGAAAGGACAGGTCAAGGGACGATCCCTCTTTGCGGGGAGATATTTCGTCTGCTAAATGGTTTTCAGTGAAACAATCAAAGCTGCTATGTACAGCTCCAAAGCGCGGGCAGGCGATGAAGTGGAGAAAGTGCTGGGGCTTCTGTTCAATCTGGCTTGGGTTACAACTACTTGTAGGCAAAAAAAAAAAAAAAAAAAGAGGCTCCACAATGACCGTGAGATTGCCAGTTTTGAGCAGAAGTGGGTAGTGGGCTGGGCAGCTGGCAGAGCCGGGCACACTGAGCTCCGCGCACCAAAGGACATCAGTCCTTTCCATGGGTCTTGTCCAGCATCTGCCTGACTCCTATTTTCCCAGGTGTGGTGGATGCCATCTTCCAATTAAGAAGTAAGTTCCATGAAGCAGAGAAGTTGGGTCTTCTTATTAACTCCAGACAGTGCCTTGCATGTGGCAGGTGCCCGTAAATGTTTGTCCTTTGAAAGACCCACTCAGTTTACAGGTGCAAGTCTCTTTGGGGAGATTTCTGTTTGGGGAAAGAAAAATGGAAGGCCTCAATAGTAGAGAAAACCTATGCAATGACAACATTGGTCTTATTGTAGATTTCAAAACTTTAACCTCTGTCACCACTGATACATGACAAGTTCATGTGTTTAAACCACATGACAATGACAGCCTGCTAACCGCACTCTGTGTTCTGGTGGTCCCTGGGGTGGGTCCCCACAGCCCACACACAGGTATGAAATTTGGCCTGCATTATATTGAGAATATAATTAAATTAGTTGGCAATACTTAGCATTGGGGAGATTTTTACAATATGAAGTTTTGGGTTTCCCCTCAATAATAGATGGTACCTACCTTCCTATGACCTCCAATCTGTGTTAGTCCTTATCTGGGTCAACTCTCATAACCTGCCTGCCTCTGAAAACTTTGGACTTTATTTCAGGGAGATCTGAGGTATCTTGCAGAGAGAATTTTGTGTGAATTTTGAGTGGGAGACAGTCCAGAAAAATGTATCCCTAAGGACCTTGATTATTTGAGAAGACACAAACATTTTGTTGAGGAAAACAAGGACATGACTTCAGTGCAGATGACAATTTTAAATCCATAAGAGTGACTTTGAAAACTTCATAGGGATCTACAGTATAAACGTTGAGGGCACATCTTTCTTGGGGCACCTTGAGGGCATAGCCAATGTCACCCCCCAGAGCCATTTTTGAAGTCAAAGAACCTGATTTTTTTCAGAAACAGATGTCGCTGAAACTTTGACTTTAATGTATTTTTAAAAATAAGTTTAATGCCACTTTTCTTATTTTGGCATGAGAATTTGATCTAGTCGGTTGTGATTTTGCCTGCCCTATGCTTTCTCCTTCCTTCAGAACTGTAACCCCTGTCAGTGCCAGGCGGTGACCCCATGGCTTTCAGTGTCAGGTTGCAGAGGTCAGACTCAAGGCTTGAGATTGGAATGGCCCAGAGTCTAGGAGGAGCTTCAGGGGAGCCAGGAAGTTGGATCTGGCATTGCCGGCATGACACAGGAGTGCACTAGCCAGGAGGAGGGAGAGGAACAGGAGAGAGGAGGGAGGTGGACGTTGGTACTGGATCTGGTAGCCATTTGGAGGCAATGAGGTCTACGGGTGAAGGGCCCAAACTCCGGAGTCCGAGTGCATTCAGCTTGCATTGCTTCTTACTGTGTTGCCTTGGGAAAGTTACTTAACTTTGCTGACCATCGACTTCCCTATGGGAAAGACGTTTCCTACCTTATAGTAGTCCCTACCCCATAGGATGCTGTGAGACTCCATTGAGTTTAAATGCAAGCACTGCACTTGAAAGAGGGCCTGGTGCACCCTTAGTGCTGTATAAGCTCATCAAGGCTGGACCATGGTGGGTGGCAGGGTGGCGGGGTGGGGGGTGTCACTGCAGGGCACCTTTGTCCCAGGGAACAGCTGGAGAACAAAGTTTGGTACACTTGTCTAGGGCTCTGAGAGCTGCTCCTTCTCAGGCTGCATCTTCCTCTGAGCTTCAGATAAGACCACTTGGCACAGCCTTGTTGTAGGGGAGGGTCTGTCGCTTTCTAGAAGATAAAGGCCCAATCTCAGGGTCTTTTCTGTCTAGAGTAAATGTATGCCACAGGGTCCATACTTGGCACACACGACTTACCCCCCAAATTTCGGCTGGTCTATTTGCTCCAAAGTTTCCAATCCTATCCTAAATTGATTAGATTTTTTTTTTTTTTTTTGAAGAGAATGCAGACATCCCAATTCTTGGGTGAAACTTTTCAATGTTTTTAAAAAAACAACAGCAGGAAACAGAGGCTGGCTGCATCCAGCCAGGGAACTGATGCTAGTTTGGAACTCGTGCCAGAGAGTGGACAACATTGAAGGATGGATGGGAGGTTAAATACCCCAACTCCCTCACCCATCTGTTGGGATAACTGGGAGACCCACTGCGTTCTACACTGACTCCCAGTGTTCTCCAGCAGGCTCAAGTCCCAGTTTGATTGATTTGTTAACAGACGTTTTATTGGCCACCTTCTTTTCCTGTCTCACTCTTCCATTCTACTGCCCAGTTTTCTGGGACCACTCCCCTGCAGCCTGCACGTGCATCCTTGTCATAGGTCTACTTCCAGGGGAACCCAAACTGAAAGAATTCTCTTGGGCACCTGTCATTTGGGGAAACTGGATCTTCCAGACCATCTAGTAAGGCAACACTGGCCAAGATGGAATGGCTTTGGAGCTGAAGCGTCTCTTTGGAGCCAAAGTAAGGTTTTTGCAATCAGCCCAAGCTTTTAGAGATTACCCTCATATTTTTGGAGAGCGAGGGTGGGGGAGGGAGGAAGCCTCTTCCCTGCATTCATTTGCATTTAAATTTGAAGTTGAAATTAAGGCTTTTAGAAACTTTTAATTTCTATTTAATTATAAGAATTTCACTGCAGGGTATCTATCTGATTTAAAAGAATAATTAAAATTAAGTATAGCTGCAGTGATTTGCCACAGCGTATGTCTGTCCTTCAGAACGTTAAGCAATAGCAAATTATTTGTGGCTGGAGGTGTTCTATATGTAAATTCCCACAAGAATAGAATTTGATGATAGAGAAATTCAGATTATGAAAATCACGTGACAAGTTGGAACATCAGCGCCTAATAAATGCCTCAGTTGTTACCATTACTTCTCTTAATACCCTCAATTAAATGATTTAAAATAGAACAATAGATAAGCAAGATCAATTAATTTTATAAGATGATCAAAGGAATGTGGTTCAGCATTGTAAAAGCTGTAAATGTGATAATGGTTTTATCAGACAGGAAAAATAACTCGAAGTGGCTCAAACCTTACTCGTTTATGCTCAGAGGGGTTTTATTTGTGATTAATCAAATTGTCTTTTGTAATATGGAGAGTTTTAGGATCTTGGCCATTAATTTTAGAAAAAAAAATAATTCAGACATTAAAATAGATGTTATTCTCGGATGGTTGTGTGTCAACCATAATAAGTGATAACAAGCATCAGAATATCTTGATCCCGTAACCTGTTGGAAGGAGGCTCTGGGAGGGGCCGGGGAGCTGCCAGTGGCAATAACATTGATCGGCCTGAGTACTCAAAGGGGGTCCTTAGCTCAGCTTCTGTGTCTGAGGTCTAGGCTGGAGGCCAAGTGCAAGGTATAGAAGAAGGGATGCTTCGCTCATATGAAAGCTGGGCCATCGGGAATTTTAGAATGGCAGGGGAAGGGAAGAGTCGTTTTTGAAAGGCTACATTTATCTGCAGTGTGTATTGGGGTTAAGAATGATTCAATTATTTATACTTCTCTGCCTTTCAAAATGGAATTAGGCATCTTTCCCCACAAAAGGACACAAACAGTAAAAGGACAGGAAAAGAACAATGCTGAGGAATTGGAGGGGGGTTTTGATTATGGTGACTCAATCGAAGCTAAGGGAAAACCTGTGCAATGAATAACCAATTTCGGTTTGGAGCTTCCTGGCAATCCAAGCAAAAAGGGAAACCTGATGAATTAGTACCTCCCACTATCTTTTTTCTTTAAGATTTTATTTATTTACTTATTTGACAGAGAGAGAGAGAGGCAGTGAGAGAGAGAACACAAGCAGCGGGGAGCGGGAGAGGGAGAAGCAGGCTTTCCGCCGAGCAGGGAGCCTGATGTGGGACTCAATCCCAGGACCCCAGGATCATGACCTGAGCCAAAGGCAGATGCTTAATGTCTGAGCCGCCCAGGTACCCCAATACCTCTTACTATCTTAGTTAAAATGAAAAAGAGACGACTTTTGATTTCTAAGAGGGTTGTGGGGTTTTTTGTTTTGTTTTTCATTTTTTTGTTTTTGTAAAAGTAAGAAAGTGAATACAGGCATAGGTGTTTCTTAGAAAAGACAAGGTCATGGGGCAGTTGAGTGGCTTAGTAGATTGAGCAACTGTCTTCAGCTCAGGTCATGATCTCAGAGTCCTGGGATGGAGTCCCACACCTGGCTCCCTGCTCTGCAGATAAACTCCTTCTCCCTCTACCCTTCACCCAGCTCATTGCTCGCTCGCTCTCTCTCTCTCTGTCAAATAAATAAATAAAAATCTTTAAAAAAAAAAAAAAAAAGCAAGATCATAGAACAAGAAGCACAGAAATAATTACTTTGTAGGTTACCCTGGTTCATTTGAACCAGAAGGCTTCCATCTAATGGGAGCAAGTTAGCGAGTCATGAGAAGGCATCCCTCCCTCGTACGCTAGTTTCCAAGGCCAGAAATATCACCACAAATCTAGTTTTTCACAGAAGATGTAAGTTGGTGTTGTGGTTGATGACCAGTAAGCATGTGCTTGGCAAGATTGGGTTGAATGGTCAAGGATTAGCTTCACAGATTTTAAGGAGCAGCTGGGTGATTTTCACAAGACAGAAAGACACATGGTGGCAGGCAGGGGATGGTGCTGTGACCAAGTGGTTTTCTGGCAGGTGGCTGCCTGCATGAGCCATGGTTGGATTTATCCACCACTAAGAGGCTAACGCTCAGTTGCTAAGTGGCTCACGGGCTGCTGCCTGCCCAGCATTAGCACAGTTATTTGGGGCTTACTGGAAGTACCTTGGCATGCTTTTTGATTCACCAGGCCACAGTGCTCTCCTTCTCCTCCACTGAAATTCCCGAGTCTAATCTCCATTGGGTCTCAGGTTCAAGGCACAAAGATATAGCACATGGCCATGGACCAGCTCCCACTGGAAAATGAGCAGGAGAAAAAGCTCTTGGACTCACTTGGATGTCATTTAAGAATCCTGGAGGGTAGCTATGCCAAGGCATTTTCCTGGCCAATGGCGATTCCTTCCCCAAGTCTCACGGTGTTTTAAATACGGTTCCTGTAGGAACTTGTCATTTTCTCCTTCACACCCCATTTGCCCCTTGCTGTGTATTGAGAACCTGGGTGGATTATCTAACTTTATTGGGTCTGTTTTCCTATCTGAGAAAACGTAGCTCCATGAGTTAATAATTGTAAAGTATCAAGATATGTCATTGTGTAGACATCGTTCTCAGGTCATGGTGCCATTTATAAATATGTTACAGGCTCTGCTTTAGATGTGGATAATACAGAGAATAAGATGCAATCCCTTGAAGAATTCTGACTCTACTGGAAAACACCAAGACACTGTGATGTGTGCCACAAAGGAAGCATGTGTTGACAGTGCCATGACAAGAAGGAGTCTATCTTGGTGATTTGTACACGAAAGGGTAGTGTTGACCCAATGGCCAGGGCTGTCATCAGAAGAGCCGGGCTCCAGTTTAAGCCACCAAGGGTATGACCCGTAGCTAAAGGTACTCATTCATATTTTAGTTGCCTTGCCTATAAAAGGAGAAAGGCTGATCTGCAGGTCCTTCGTGTTCCTTGCAGATTATTAGCCATATGGAGGCTGGCCTCCAGGGCAGACCATGAGCAAGGTACAGAGCTCAGGCAGACATGCATGAAAAAATATTTACCCAGTCTCCATCCAGAGCTCAAGCTCAGTTTCCTCTATGAAAGCCAAAGCTTTTCCGTTAGCTAATCCCTGGTCCCCCAAAAAATACAAGAAGGAGAATACAGAATGCATTCCTGTAAAGCAGTTACTAACCTTGCATTACGACTACATTTACAAGGTGACTGGGTTGCCATGAATATGAAGAATCCATCCAGCCCAGTGACTGTGATTTAGTTCTGGGGAGGCAAGAAGTGGAGGCACCCTGGGTTGCCTCCATGGCCAAGAGCAGAGTCAGGGTCACTCAATCAGCCTGGTGCGTGTAAGTCTAAGTACTGAACTTCATCAGCAGTGTAATTCCATTTATGCTATTACATAATTAAATTGAGAGTTGAGTTGTGCTTTTTAAAAGATTATGTGACCATATGTAGCTTGAACAAAGGCCAACACTGAAAAAGAGGGGAGGGACGCTTTTCATAATTTCTTTCTATTAGGTTAGGACTTTGTTATTTCTTATTTCCTTTTTTTCCCCTTCATAGATCTGAATTGAACTCAGTCAGTACTTAATAAATAAATATGATTACAGCTTCAAATATTTTTATTTTAGGATGTGCTTTCAATATGTTTTAAGACAAAAATAAAATCTTCTAGAACCCAGATCGTGTATCAAGCATGGGGCATCAGTGCTTCCACACCCCGAAAGAACAATGTGCACCGACATTTCAAATGGCTTTTTATCGAATCAGGTTTTAAACGGAAAGTTTTAGAGTCGATAGTGAGTAATTTCATTAGCAAATGGTACAGTTAATTCTTCAAGGAAGTCAAGGAAAACAAAATGTTATGTCTAGCACAAAGCTACCATTTTGGGGGGAAATTACTAACACTTGAGGGAATACATCTTGGCACTCAGTAATATTAGGGAACTCAATTCAGATAGATCAATTGAACCAGCAGAGGATGTTAAATTTTATAGACAAACAACAACAATTACAACAACAACAACAACAACAACAACAACAAATTCTACTAGTGTTAAATGAAATCCAGCCATTGTTTTAAAGTACAATCGAATCTGGAAAAATTCATAGGAAAAATAAATACCTGAAGCCCAGGGAGAATGTGGCCAGTATTTATTGTTATTTTTTTAATCAGGGGAAACTGTTCCTTGTAAAATCTAGACTAGTCTATGCATATGCAGCAGCTCTCATTAAGATGCATTAGAAAGCCCAAGTGCCATTAGATAATGAAACTGACCAGAGGTATTTCCTAGGGCTTCAATTAATACCCTTGTGGTTAAACTATAATGACCAAACTCAACTAGAGTCAAATTCAGATGTGAATTGTACTTAAGGACCTCAGAGTCACTAATCCACTAAGAGAGTCACCTCTTAGTGGATTGGTTTCAAAACACAAAAGCACTAAATTAAAATAATTGTTTTGTCTGAAAGTTGTTTTTTTTTTTTTTTCATTGATTACCAACACAGGTATGCCCTCCAACTCCAACATTATCAGAGAGCTCCTCAGGGCATTAGAACCTTCCATCCATGCCTCATGTCTGGCACACGAGGGGTACTCAGTGAATATACAGTGTTCAGAAGATCAGTAGGATTTCACCCAAAACCCTGTGCTCTTTCCTTGGCGATCTGAAGGTCTGCAGGCTTGCCTGGACTTGAGTTCGTTATGCTGACATCAATGTAGGTTTCAATGGAAAAATCTTGTAGGGAGGTGCATAATAATAATTTCATTTTGAGAAATGCTAAGTAGCATACATATTTAGTTATTCGATCCTCACGGCAACCTTGTCTCCATTTCGTGTAGTGAGAGGAAATAAATTCTTGAAGGTCACACATCCAGTAGATGGTGACCTAGGTTTAAACCAGTCAGCCCAGATCCAGGAACAACTCTCTCAGCCTCGGCATTAGGGGTGCCACACACTATGGCCCAGGGGCTGAGGTCATGTGTTTTTATTTATTTTTTATTTTTTTTTCCTTTTTTTAAAAAATTATTTATTTATTTATTTGACAGACAGAGATCACAAGTAGGCAGAGAGGCAGGCAGAGAGAGAGGAGGAAGCAGGCTCCCCACCGAGCAGAGAGCCCGATGTGGGGCTCGATCCCAGGCCCCCAGGACCATGACCCGAGCCAAAAGCAGAGGCCCAACCCACTTAGCCACCCAGGTGCCCCTCACCTGTTTTTACAAAGACAGATTTATTGGAACACAGCCCCACACATGCGTTTGCATGTTGTCTGTGACCATATACCCACTACACCAGAAGTGATCAATTGGAATGGAGACCTGACAGCGACAAAGCCTAAAGTTCTGTCTGACCCTTCAGGAAAAAGGGTGCTAACCTCTGTTCCTACACCATCTGTTTAAGAGAAAAGAAGAGTCCAAGTGACAACTCAGATCAAGTTCATGTCCCTAAAACCTCCCATCCACATCAGCCAGAATCCACTGTCAGAAATCACAGTTTCTGAACTGGGACTACAGCAAACTAAAAAGCATTGGAACAGTGAAAGAATGCATCCACAAAACAAAAAGGCACCGAAGCAAATGGGAATATATCCGGAAAAAGGGTTACTATCCCAAATACATAAAGAACTCCTACAACTCGACACCAAAAAAAAAAAAAAAAAAAAAAAAAAAAAAAAAAAAAAAA